>NW_015176563.1:40754-70819 GCF_001447785.1 Gekko japonicus | reverse complement strand
CCCTACACTCCAGCAAATTAAAACTCAGAGTTTATTTCTTTTACAAAAACCCAGTATTCAAGCAGTTACCAACAAATACCAGGGACAGCAACAGATTTCTCATATATCTATTTTTCTTACCTTTCCCATATAGCTGATAAGATTTTGTAAAAATGTTGATGACACTGTGTGGACTTCCTTTGGTCAGGCCTTCCCAGGGCCTTGGAACACCCCTCGTCTGTGTGGAAATGGGTAAGTACTTTTCTGCTTCTTTCTGAAATTGTTCTATGGGCTCATAGCCAGTTCTGTTTGCGGCACAGAACTCTTTTTCCTTCAGCATCTCAGCTGTCTTCAAAGGTAAGTGCTCTCGCTGGTCTCCCTCCTCCTCAGACAGGAGATGATCACTGAGAGGCCCCTCGCTTATTGAGTCTGTGCTACAATCATCCCGAGCTAAAACTTTACTCTCAGCCTTAGGAAAGCTGCTTGACTTCTTGGATAGGTTTCCTACTATTTCTTCAGATCTCTGTTTGCATGGAAGGCTGAGAGCAGCAGTGTGAGGGCTGATGGTCTCAGGGAGTTTTTTAAACTCACTAAGATTTCCCACCCCAGGAAGGTTATCGTCAAAAGTTGTCTGACACACACAGGTACTCAACATCTCCTGAAGCCTGGTTGAGAAAACATCATTCTCTTCCTTCACAGGGGGACTGCTGGCCTTTGCCCAGTAGCCATCACCCTGATCTCCTTGCACCAAGTCATGTCCGGAGTTCCACGCTGCTCCATAATCAATGCCAGTTCCAGCTAACTTCTTGGCTTCACTTTCAATTCTGCTTGACAAAGAAGCTGCCGTTGCTTTCAGGGCTTCAATACGGTCCAGCTTACTTTTATACTGATTGATGGTGGGTTGTATAGTAGATGGTATAACTGATTGAGACGTCAAAGGCATGGATCCCATAGTTGTGATGTGGCTCCTCCTAGTTGATAACACAGAGTCAAAATCCTTTTGTAAGACACTCATGTGATCTATGGACAGAAGTTGGGAAAAGAGACCTCCACTCAAGACAGCAGAAGATTGTGGGCAAGGTGGCTGGGATTTTGAGCTCAGTCTATCTGGCTGAATCCATACAGGCTCCAACAAATTATTCCTAGAAAACAAGTGATTAAACACTCATAAGTTTACAAGAACAGTGTCTGGGAAAACTTGATTCATATACACAAAAATCCTTATAGTCAGTAAACAGAATATTCCAACCTGGTGTTTTTTTACTAATTTCCCTTACACTGAAGGGGAAAGGAGTTAAGAACAAGGTGCGTCACATCACCAGTTGTCCATGAGTCACTTTAAACACCTTTTCCTCCAAGCACTGCCGCCACCACCATGGCAGTGTGGCTTAGAGAAGGTATAATGGAGCTGAAACTGCAGGAAAATGCTAGTCACCTACAATACAACAGTTTTTCTTAGGAAAAGCTTTGAAGATACCTTTACTTTGGTAGGCTTTAAAAAGTACTCCTGGGTGGCGGTCACACACGCGAGATAATGCGGGGGGGGGGGAAGCAAGGCTATTTCCTCTGGAGGAATCTGACCCGCAGTTGTGCGATCACACAATCCTCTGAAGCTGTGGGGGCAGCCCGCCACTGCCTGATCAGACACAACAGCGGGTGAGTTGGGATTTATTTATTTTTTTGCTGTTTGTTCCCGATGCACTTAAATAGGAAACTGATGAATTGCATCTCAGCACTGAGGGCTCCGGAGTGTGCGATGATGCGAATACTGAGAAGGGGGGGGGGCAATGGCACGGAGTCGGGATGGCCTGATCAGACCATCCCGACGCCATGAGAGCGCACTGGAGTGGTCAGAGGGGAAAGTCCGTCTGTGGCCCGTAGCAACCCGTTTGCTACCGGACTTTCCCTGGTGTCTTTTTACTCCACTTCTGCGGCAGAGCAAAACGGGTTGCCGACGGGTGCGGGGCGCTTCTCAGATGTTCGTGTCTGATCGTGCCCTTTAAATCTGCCCAGCATTCGCGCATATGGCAGGGCTAATTGTGCATGTGATCGCGCCCCTGCTGTCTTACCTGGCAAGAGTACGATGAGGTTCAGATAGAGACATATCGCTACTGGAGGAAGCACTAGGCGGACGTTCCTGTGCCTTGTTTTCCTTGTCAGATTCTCCAGATGGCTGATACCCAGGTTTGGGCTAGGAAGGAAGTGAAAATATGTTAATAAAACAGAAGAATAATTTTAACTCTTTAAATGTTATTAAAATAAACAAATTACAGATATATACAAAAAATACAAGAAGTCCATAAGATACATTGCCAGTCTAAGCCCCCTTTCGTCCTACTTCCATGGAGACAGAAAACCCTTCAACAGCAATGTTAATGACAATATTAATACTATTTTCAATTATACAATTGCCAGTTCCATTCTTTGTATCGCTCATGACCATAAAAGGTCTACTCTATAATGTATCTCTATTCTTCTGATAAAAGGTTGATTTCACTAAAGTATCGATTTCCTTTATTTTCAACAACCAGTCTTGCAGTTTAGGGACAATTTTTTGTTTTCATTGCCTGGCAAAAAGAAGCTTGGCAGCAGTAATCATATGTAAAGCAACCATTTGCTGATCTCTAGGGATATCAGGTAAGTAATTCAGCGGCAGGCTCTCTGGTTTATAGGGGATTTATTTTTCCAACCCATTTGATATAATTTTCACCACTTGTTTCCTGTAACTGGAGGCATGCCCACCACATGTGAAAGAAATCTGCCTTGTCTTTTTTATAGAACCAGCATATGTTGGTACCAGTCTTATAGATCTTTGCCAACTTTAAAGGAATTAAATGCCACCTGTAAATCATATTCAACAGGCTCTCTCTAAAGGTACATAGAATTCCATGTTAAATCATGTAAGTTGTTACCCACGTTTTTTTGCCACCTACTGCAAAAGTTTTGTTCACAAGTTTGAGCATAATTTTCAATAAACAAGAATACATTGTGGAAATAAAACTTTTACCATCTGCTAAAAGCAGTTCCTCAAACCCTATTGTAGGCCTTAAAATAGCATTTTCTAAAGGTAGACTCTGACTTGGAGATATTCAAATTCTGAAATACTAGGTTCTTAAATATCTTCGATATGACTATACAGGATTACTTGGTTGTCAATCATCAAGTTTCTGTAATCACTAAATCCTAAAAATTCCCACCTTCTCAAAGGGAGAAATTCCCTTTGAGAAAAGAATAATTTAAGATAATAATAAGAATAATTATATATAATAATTATAATTATATCATAATTATAATTATTATATAGTATAATAATAAGAATAATTTAAAGGCAATAAACGAGACAGAGTGAGTCGAAAAGAAAATTGGCTCAGTCAATTGGGTATTTGTTCCAACACCTGGAATTTTTTTTTTAGAGCTAGCGTAGTTAGTGGTTAGCAGTTAGCACTGGAACAGGATCTGGGAGACCCAGGTTCAAATGCCCAGGAGGGGGAAATGCAAGCTGCTTTGGGTTTCTATTTGGAAGAACGGCAGGGCATAGACAGATAAATAAACAAACATTTTAAACTAGGATAAGAAAGAATAATAAAATTCTAGCACTGACATTTTGTTTTGTAAAATATCTTACTGTTCCTAGCAACCACAATGCATTTATACTAGGTAGACTGAATGCTTTGCCTACAGCCAAACTGAAGGGGCAGTACCCTAATATTCCATTCTCTGGCTGCCTCTGTTGTTGTGCCTCTGGCGTGATTGAGACCACTGCTCATGTTTTGTTACTCTGTGACCAGTAGTCCTCACTGTGAGAGCTTTGGATTTTCCCCATTTTGAGCAAGCACCAACTTGCCATCAAACCTCAGGTAGTTTCCCTCTTTCTTGGCTGATGTTAGTCCTGCAGTTACGTGATCTGTGGCCAAATTCTTGTCTAATATTTTTGAGACATTCTCCTGCTACACATTAACATGACAATCCTGCAGTGATATATGTACTGTGATTTAACTGTATGGGTCAAGAAAGGTGCTAGTCAACTTCTATTCACTTTTTAGAATTTTCCAAACTAGATATTAGGAAAAGTACAAGAAGTTACCCATCACGCCGGTTGCTGCCACCCACCCTGTATGCTGTTTTGAAGAAAATTTTCAGGCTACTAACTCAGGATCTTCAAGAACTGCCATTTCCCCCGGCAATCTTTTTGTACTGTTCTTAATTTCCACTCTGAAAATTTAAACTCTGAAACAGCAAGAAGTCATTCCTTCCCCCAAATGACTATACCTGTATGTCCTGTTTGAGTGGGGGCTGTGGCTTCTCCAGCAAGGCTTG
Source organism: Gekko japonicus (assembly GCF_001447785.1). Lineage (NCBI taxonomy): Eukaryota > Metazoa > Chordata > Lepidosauria > Squamata > Gekkonidae > Gekko > Gekko japonicus. Next base: position 66,523 of record NW_015176563.1, on the reverse strand, counting down.
ATCTAGGAGCAACTTGGAGTAAGTCTCCTGTAGCTGCTTGGGGACTAGCTCAGGAGCTGATGCACTCTTTGGCTTATTAGCAAGAGCTTCTCTCTGTTTCTTGTACAGTTCCTGAAGTCTCTTGTTCCTCTGTTCTGTTGCCTCCTTCTGTGCTTTCTTCTGTTCACTCTGCTTCTTCTTCCTCTCTTCCTGCTGTTTAATAATATACTGACGAACCTCGTCTGTGTCATAGTGGCGTTTTTTAGAAGTGACTTGAGACTCTTCATTGGTACCCATTTTGTCTGGTTTTCTCTTGGTTGGGCTGTGGCTCTTGGTAAATGCAGCAGGCACTTCTGAACTTGGATGTTCTTCATCCATCTCTTGTTTTGTATGCTGAGCCACAGAATCCAGCTGTAGGTCATCAAGAATCCCTTGGATCTCCACTGGCAAGAAGTCCTTATTTACATGGTCATCCTTCTGTTTAGTGTTCTTAAGAGCAGCATCTCTCTTCCTCAAGCTATTCTCCCTCCTTATTTTACTCTGGGATCGTTTAGGACTTCTTGAGCTGGGTTTTATGACTACATCCTGCATGGGATCAGATTCTGTCTTCACAAAGTGAGATTCTAGAAGAGGGGAAAGTGTCAGAAATATTTCACTTTGGATTATCTAAAGGCTGTGTGAGGTTGGTTATTTGAATTCCCACATTTTTTTAAAAAAAGACATTTAATCCCTCCGTTACAATATTTTAGAAATACAAGAGAGGTCTGGGGCATTCAAGCAAACTCTGCAGAGGAGCTAGCTACAAACAACAGGAACACATCAAAAAAAAGCCTTCCATTGGTGATACATTAAAATGAATTGGTTGATAGCCTTTAGAAGTTGGGAATCATGATGAAGATAAACTACTGGGAAAATCTCCCTACCTGGAATAAAATAGCACAAAACTTGACTGTTCTGGGGCTACAGTTTGGTGTCGTGGTTAAGCGCGTGGACTCTAATCTAGGAGAACCAGGTTTGATCCCCCACTCCTCCACTTGCAGCTGCTGGATGACCTTGGGCAAGCCACAGTTCTGATAAGAGCTGCCCTTGAAAAAGAGCAGTTTCTGTCAGAGCTCTCTCAGCCCCACCTACCTCACAGGGTGTCTGTTGTGGGGAGGGGGAGGGAAAGGAGTTTGTAAGCCGCTCTGAGACTGTGAGTGAAGGGCAGGGTATAAATCCAGTCTCCTCTTCTTCTACTTTCAATCACTCCCTCAGCAGTTTAGTACTACAGTATAATTACTCAATATGGTCTACCTGCTGAAGTTTAGGGCTAAGCAAGCAGGAAGCTCCTCAGCTAGCCCCAAACCTGACTAGTACAATACAGGATGGGCACACTTCTTTCCTCCTCCATATGCTATAAGGGCATATCCCAATCATAGCTGAAGGTGTTTCCAGGTGTGTGTTGGGGGTAATGGGGTTTATTGTGTTACTTATGGTTTTATTTCAAAATTGTGAGTCACCTTGAGCAAGGGTGTAAAGCAAGGGTATAAATATTTAAATGAGTCAATAAATAATTCTGCTGCCCATTTCAGGATACTTTAACCTCTTAGGGGGTGCAGCCTCCCACACAGTTTAAACTGTTTTAGGAGAAAGGCTTTGCAATTTAGACAGGCAGAAAGAACCCTTTTGCTCCACTCCTAATTAATTCTCACATCTTGACTATTTTCGCTTCTAAGTATTCAGAGTTCTTAAGAGTGGGGGAAAGGAGAAGCCAAAGATACATCAAGGCAAAGAGAAAGTAACTCCACCCAGCTGAAAGAAAGGAGCAGAGGTGTGAGGATGAGACATTTTAGGATGAGAATTTACATTGGAATAAATTATGTTAGTCTCTGAGGTGCCACTGGACTCCTGTTTTGTTTTGGTACACATACCAGTATAAGTAGGCAGGAAGGTTCCAAACTGAACCCAACACAGGTACAAATGAAATTCTCTAATTCAGTTGTCAATGTGTAAAACTAAGAACAAGCTTGTACCCCATGCACAGCTTCTCAAGATATTTTGGGTTATTTTGTATCAAGATGCTGTTTAAAGCAGTCTATCAAGTGGGTATTTTTGCTGCTTACACTGAGATGGAATAACCAATCATAAGAACTTCTTTAGATTGCTCCTCAAATAAACTTTAGCTTTACTCAGTCTGAACTGAGGTTTTTCAGAAGAAGAAAGCCAATTTCCCCCCCATGCACCCCTAGGGCTGTATCTTTGCTGGTCCTGATCCAGCCCTACATTCTGTTTCCACATAGAGACAGCCTTGCTGAGGGCACAGACGCAGTCATATTTGCTGCATTAGAAAAAGGGGTGGGGAGGACAGACTCTTCAGCACTGGAAAAAGAAAGAGTACAGATTGCAAAATCTCTTTTCCCCCTTCGGGTTCATGACACAGTGAAACACTGCTGCAGGGAGGAGAAACAGTAGGTTTATTTTGCTGGTATTTATCTCTCCCACTGCCCACATACTCCTGTGTAGTGCAGGAGCACCAGCATTTGCAGGGGAAAAGCACACCATAGAAAAGATCAGAAAAGTCTTGTTACAATTGCACAAATGTCTGGAAAGACCCTCAGTTGCTAGGTGGCACCTATACGCATGCCATGATAAAGATTAACAAAGAGATTACTGTAGGTGGCACCTATACGCATGCCATGATAAATAAGATTAACAAAGAGATTACTGCGCACTACTTTGTGGGTGCTTTTGAAAGGAAACTGACAAGAGTTGGACATACATAGTATAAAATCTTCTAAATGAAACGTTAAAATGCATTCAGGGCACACAGAACTCCAACTGAAGTCACAAGACTCCACCTGCTAAAATAAACAGAGATTGGATTGGCCCCTAAAGGTATTAACAGCCACTGTAGGACACAACATTGGCAGCAGAATGCCAAGAACAGCAGATCCAAGGGCCATACAAAACACCATCCCAAGAATATTGAACAGACCATAGCTGAGGAAGGCAGAGTTGAAAAGTACATTGGGGAGGTACTATAATTAATCCTTTTAATTTTATGTGTGAGAGGAAAAGTCCTATTCATCTCTGGAAGTCCCTTGAGGATAAATACGGCTAGTTAAGTTCTAGTGCCTCGTGGCCACGGGCCATTTCAATTATTAAAAATGAACTAAACAACATCATGCCAGTTGAGCTCAACAGTTACATACCGAGCATGTTCAGCATGTAGAGGGATGGGAACTGTCAAACTTTGGTTAGTCAATGTTTCAGAAGCCAACTGCCTAATTCAAGACTGTGGGGAGTTATTAGCTTAAAGTCTACTTTTATGCCACTATTTCAGGATACCTCTACAGAGGGCTGCTCTGCCCTAGAGTTCCAGTAAAAGACAGGGCAGAGAAAAACAGAAGCACCAATGAGAGAGGTGCCTGCTAGGTTGGAAAGCCAGCCCTGTTCTTGTTACAAGACTGATCTTACAGGTTACACAAACCAAACAATGCAATGGGCCACAGAGGTATCCTTTAGGGCTATCTTCTCAGCACTGAGATACCTCTAGCTACTCAGAATACTCTTTTCAGAGCACGAAAAGAAAAAGTTAGACAAGCAGCAATCTCTGAAAAGATAAAGAAAATATCCTCAAACAATGGACAAAACCCTTAGGAAGCTATTGGATTTCCACATAAATTTATAATAAAACCATAGCACAGAGAAAGAAGGAAATGTAGCACAAGCACTCTTCCAAAGTTTAATTGCGTTGACTTGCAGCCTGTCCTATCCCAAGGGCTGAGACTTCGTACTGTGGCCAAAAATCAACAAGAGGAAATTAGGATTTCCTCTAATTAAATGAAGTTTCTCAAAACTTCATTTAATTTAAGCACATATTTCAAATAATACATAAACAAGAGTGCATGAACACATCACAAAATCAGAGCACTGTCAGCCTCCCATATCAGAAAGCGGAGAGTTTGTCAATGCAAGACTTTGTAGCACAGCATCACTTCCTATAGTATGTGTGAATGTCATGGAGGACATGCATTAAAGTAGTTAAGTCTGCCATCTTAGTATAAAGAAGTCGGCTTTATACAAGTGTTTCCTTCAGCAAAAAAGGCAATATAGCAAATGTCTGCTGACGTCTGTCATTTTTTAAATTGGTAATTCTTCCAATCTGAAATTCATCAACCACTTTCTGCAGCACAAGATACTTTCTGCAGTTACTCAATACAACATAGACGCAGAAAATGGGAATGCCACATATAGCTCAGCTTACCAGATTTAATGGACCTATCCCTCCCAATTCTATCAGCAGATGATGATGGTTTATCTTGTTGCTGTAGTTTAGGCGGTGGACCCAGCACCTTCTTTGCCAATCTTTGTCCATCCCGCCAGGATGACACACTTATTATATTCATACTTCCTAAATTAAAAACAAGCAAACAGTAATGAGATACACATTAATCTTTCAGTGTGTCCTGGTTTATGAAGTATTAGTATGCTAGACTCGTGTGGCTCTTCAGCATGCCACTGGTGACTCTTCTAAGCACCATTCCTCAGTGAGACACCTGTCCCTTGTTTAAGGAATGTGGGCAAAGCCCTTGGTCCAGTAGAGCTTGTGGCTGGCAGGTGGCTTTCACCATCTTTTTAAAAAATTATTTCCACCTTAACGCAGCTTCTGCCAGAGCAACAGGTAAGTTATGAATGTCCTTGAGGTACAGACCTCATACCAGGAGTGGAAGTAAGTGTGGCTCTTTTGATTGATGCTAACTGCAAAGGTGGTTCTTCACAAGCTGCAGAGTGAGCACCACTGTCTAGTTTAAGTCCACTGAATTCAGCCGGCTTGGACTGGAGTTACTCAGCATAGAATAGATTTTTAGTCTTTCAAGATAAAGGAGGTATTTAAGAGAAAGGATTACATCTACCATAGTGGCTGACACACACAAAAGAAAACTGTGAACTGAACCCCATTTAAAAAGCAATACAAGCCAAAGTGCTTGGTTAAAAGCAATACTTATTCACCTGGCTTGGAGTCAGGACCTGGTAGCTCTGTCAGTTTCTGGACTTTACGCACTGTTTTGGTTGCTTTTCGCTCCTTACTTTTTTCAGCAGGTATGTCTTTCACAGCAGAACTGTCTTCTGAAAAACAGAAGAACACAGACACACAAATATCATTTACCATGCTCACGTTCTGTGCTGGAGGAAACTGGAAGTGGAAAGAGGAGAAGAAGCATATAAAATTTGGTTGATTCTGAATGCATCCTAGATTTGCTACTTACCTTCTAACTGGAGTGCCAAGTCTCGGCATAGATCTCTACTGAAATTGAGAAATTCTTCTTCACGCCACACTTTTCCATCAGGAGTACGAACCTTGGCTTCTGATGGATTGAAACCTAACAGAATAGCAAAGCCATACTGAACCAACCATTTAACAAATTAACCAAAAAAGTCAACATTTTATGCGGCTGACATTAATTATACCAGGAGAAAGTAATATTTTAAACATCTCACAAAAGTTAACCGGTTTAATACCACAAGTCAAGAAACCTAAGGAATAAAATCTGTACTATATAAACACATGAACTCAGGAATTTCTGTACAGAAAAAAACAGCATTTATTATCAGGTACCCAAAAATAAGGTGCAGGAGACATTACACAAATAACAAGCCCCCTAAATGGGACCAGAGAAGCTTTAAAACATTTTACTGATTCCCAAAAATCCACCTGAACGTCAAAATTACATTTTATGTCTGTTGTGCACATGCAGAGAGCCAGTAATTTCAAATAAACTAATATAACAGAAATATTTATTTATTATTTATTTATTCTTTTCAATTTGTATCCCACCTTGCCGGTGCAGACTTCCAGGTAAAACATTGTATTGCTATGACAATCACTGACAGCTTAAAATAACTTCAAAACATCTACAAGCAAATATATCCAACACAGATAATGACAAAATCGGTAGCAACCCAAAACTGCACTTGTCATTATGGGTCCCCCATCAGGAAAGAGCAGGGGATGGGAGGAGGGATTAGATAGATTGGTCCTGAGGAGAAGACGACATGAGAACCAAGCTAGCCCTGATCAGCTGGCCTGTAGGCTCTCTGATGGTGGCTTGGGGTTCACAGAGGGCTGGAAGAAAGCATTTAACAGGAGGTTTATGGGGCAGAACAAGAAGGCAGGAAAATAGGGCCCACAGGGAATGGCATTTTCCCTCCCACACAGATTCTAACAGATCCTGTCTGTACAACTGAATATACGACACCTGTACAAGAAGGAGAAAAATGCAAGTAGAGCCAGGAAAGAAGAGTTGGATTTATATCCCACCCTTCTCAGAGCAGCTTACAATCGCCTTCCCTTCCCCACAACAGATACCCTGTCAGGTAGGTGGGGCTGTGAGAGCTCTGAGAGAGCTGCTCTTGAGCGAACAGCTCTGAGAGAACAGTGACTGACCCAAGGTCACCCAGCTGGCTGCATGTGGAGGAGTGGGGAATCAGACACGGTTCTCTAAATTAAAATCTGCCACTCTTAACCACTACACCAAACTGGCTCTCATTATGAATGTTAAAATATTTCAACCAGGTAGAATTCTAACCTCCACCACTGCAAGCATCGCAACAGAAGTTGGTGGCCTAACTTAACAGAATGATACAGATTTATCTTTGTCTACACAAAGTCAGAGACTACGTACCTTTATATGAGGGAGGAGGAGGTGCAGCTGCCACTTTTCTGACTTTAGGAGTTACTGTATTTTCTGCAGCTGCAACGATTACTGGATGATCAACATAGTCCCAAAACTGTCCTCGACAATTCAGTTCTTCTTGAAATTCCCACTGCTTCCTAATCCGCTCCTTCAGTTTTTCCAGCTTAGAATCATGCTGGTGACGCTTTAAGATACCTAGTCTGTGGGCACTGGAGGTACTGGTAGAAGAAGCTGAAGATTCAGCCAACTGTGGGTCTTTCAATTCAGCATCCGGGACTGTGGTACCAATATACTCATCCCTAGATCCCTCAATCTTTTCCTCCTCTGATCTTGTAGGAGTTACAGCTTTAAAGAAAGGATCTGAGTTCTGCAAGGCATCGATTGCTGGTCGGTCGTTCAAGTATCGAACAACAGTTTCATCTGCAGAAGAGGGGCTTTTGAAATCTCTATTTTGCAAACCTGGTCCATCCTTTTCATAGGTCATATGACTCATTTCCTCAGCCTTATTCACTGCTTCATGCTTCAAACGCATCTCCTCCAACTGGCAAGAGGTTTTAAAAGATGAGGACCACTGTGCGTCCCTAGCAAGAGAGGCATATTGCACTATAAAAACAATTGTGGGAAGCTGTATGCAACTCTGATCAAGCTGTAAGGTAAAGATTTCCCCTGCTCAAAAGCCAGTTGAATCCGACTCTAGGGTTGTGGTGTTCATCTCCGTTTCCAAGCCGAAGAGCCAGCACTGTCCAAAGACGTTTCCGTGGTCATGTGGCCGGCATGACTAAACACCAAGGCGCACGGAACGCTGTTATCTTCCCACCAAAGCAGTACCTATCTATCTACTTGCAATTTCTTGCTTTTGAACTGCTAGGTTGGCAGGAGCTGGAACCAGAGACAGGAGCTCACTCCATCACGCGGCACTCGGGTCTCGAACCGCTGAACCACCGACCTTCCAGCCTGCAGTTCAGCGTCTTAACCACTTGAGCCACCGCTGCTCCTCTTCATCAAGCTGTATTAAACCCCAAATAAACGTTATCTTGAGCTTTTAAAAGAACGAACTGCTCTTACTGAGCAAATATCCAATTTATAAATGATCTCTTAATATGGTTTCTTACAATGCAATCTTTACCAAAAACTACAGAATATGTGGAAAACCCAGATTACTCCCTGGTTAAAGTATCTTTAAAATCTTTTCCCTTTAAAAGACATGTTTATGCCCTGCTAGATTATGAAAAAGTAATTGACTAGGATTCTCTAAGCAGGCCAACTTCCCCATCTTCCTCTATTTCCTTCCTTTGACTCTCAATATTTCATGCCTCATATGTACTCAGTCCTCGGCATGCTGGTGTTTTTTGTTTTTGTTTTGGAGGGGAGCCTTTTAGTTAATTTGTAGTCATATTTTTTGCATACCTGTGAGCTCCTTGTGAATGATCACACCTGTACCTCATTGATTTTCAACCCATAGGTTAAGAACTCCGGGGAGGGGGGGGGAGGAAACCTGCTGCTACGTTGCACCTGCAGTCCCTGACAGACCTGCCTTTTGCTGCTTTTAGGGAGAATCAGTTGCTCAAGCTGCAAACAGGTCATGCCTCCTGCCTCTCATGGTATGTATGCTAACAAGAGCAGAAAGACTAAGCAGAGTTACAGCCTTCTAAGCCCAAGTACATCAGTGGACCCAGAATGGTGTAATTCTGCTTAGGGCTGCACCATCAGCAGTGGAAAAGATCCTTCCTTACCCTTGGCTTGATCCTGACTACAGCACACCTGGTGCTTGCCTTGCCTATGCCCAGCAATTCTGATCTGCTGTCCATGGTCCTGCCCTTTTCACAGGCAAGGTCTCCTCCCCTCTGCAGTTTTAGAGGAGAGATATAAAAAGATTCCCATGAAGGAAAGGATTTGTCTGGCCCCTGCCACACCGGGGGCTTTTTAAAGCCGCAAAAAAAAAGACACACGGCGGCGGGATCACATAGACCTCTTGGCCCGCCGCGCTCTCCCCCCCCGGCACAATCAGATGCCGGGGGGAAGCCACTGAAAGGGAAGCGAGGCAGCCGAACTGCGCATGCACAGTTCGACCGGGAGCCGGGATTGCTCAGGACGAAGTGCGCGGAGGCGATCCCACGGCCGCGCTTGATGCGGCATTCCCGGTAAGTCCACCTCTGTGGGTGGTTCTTTTTAACTGCGGGTTTTTGGCCGGAAGGGCCGGATCGGGGACAGGTGCGCATCGCTTCCCAAATGTTGCGGTGAGATCGCGCCCATTTGCTGCACCCCCGATCCGTCCCTCTCCCGCGCCAAAACCTTCCGTGTAACCGGGGCCTCTGTGTGGCACTGAAGAGGTGGGGTCAGTCAAGCATGTATTATTCCACTGTCGCTTCTATGAGGAAGCTCGTTCTAATATAATTTCCCCTCTACTTATCAATTTTCCTGGATGTTCTGATGTTTATATTTTAAAGAAATTTTTAATGGGTGCTAATCAACAGGTTACCATTAGTTGTGCCAAATTTTTTTCAGTAGCCTTTAGAATTCGTAGAGATATTTTATGTACAGATCTTAACTAATTGTTGCCAATAGATCGGACCAATTTTACTTTCTAATGACATTATTGTAAAGCTTTTATTATTGACTTGTACTGGTCGTTGGCCGAATAAAGAACTGATTGAACACAGGCAAGGTCATAAACTCTGCCTCCTTTCTTCCTGTCATATGTGTGTAGTTCAGTAGGTCCCAAAAGAATGAAGATCAATGCTCGAACTTGTCTGCAGCCAGCCTGTTTCTCTGCTTTCCTTGTCGGCATAAACTACCCATTTTACTACCAATAAACCCTAGCAATTTATTTTAAATGGATTTTTTAAAAAACATTTATTTATTAAAAATAAAATAAACCATAGCAGAATGCGAATCAACCTAAAGCTGGTCAAAACTTAGGACTCTAAAACCAATTTGGGATTTCCCTTAAAAAGAACAAGACGGCAATCACTATACTTGTAATTTGGCTTCACCAACATGATTGCAAAATATCGTGGGGTTTTTTTTCCCCATACAGACCTAAATGAAGCAAGGGGCTCACGAAATTCAACATGTCCGCTCTTTTTCACATTACTATCCAAAGTGGTGGCACGTAGAGGGCAGCGGGGAGACCTCTCCTTTTTGTGACTGGAAGACCTGCAGGCTGAAACAAAAATCACAAATCTAGGTCTCTACAATGCTCCTGGGATTCCATTATTGCTTAAATATAGTAAGTAAATCACTAATCTGGTAAGCAGTCTCAAGCTTGCAGAAATAAGCAATTAGAGGAAACCAGGGGACAGATTTATAATGTAAAATTTGCAAACATATATAGAAGAAGAAGAGATTGGATTTATACCCCACCCCTCACTCAGAGTCTCAGAGCGGCTTACAAACTCCTTTCCCGTCCCCTCCCCACAACAGACACCCTGTGAGGTAGGTGGGGCTGAGAGAGCTCTGAGATAACAGCTCTTGAGAGAACAGCTCTGACAGAACTATGGCTCACCCAGCAGGTGCAAGTGGAGGAGTGGGGAATCAAACCTGGTTCTCCCAGATTAGTGTCTGCACACTTAACCACTACACGAAACTGGCATGAGAATTAATGCAATTGATGTAGCGACAGTATTCAGAATTAAAGACGCACAGTTTTGTCAGTATTTTGGAACTCTGGAAGAATAGTTATCAAAAGGAAGGGGAGGGATTTCAGATCTCCAAGACGGCCAAGCCTAAGCCAACCTAAAAGCTTGATAGAAGCAATACATTTATTACCGTCCTAAAAAGTCATAAAGTGAAGGTGCCAGATGTGCCTCAAAAGGGAAGACATCCCATAATTGTGGCGCTGCAACCACAGAGGCCCCATCACACTACCACCAGTCATAGAAGAGGCAGACAAAGAATGGGATCTTTGCAATATGGGCTGACAAGGGCTTTCCTGCATCTGGGTTCTGGCAAAATTCTTAAAGCTCCTCTGCTGGGGACCCAAAAGCTTCTTTTGACAACTGTCTGTCAGACACTGCCTCAGCTGACGGGCACTTGCTGTCAAAAGGGGTATTTCCTCTGCAGACATAAGAATCTTCCCCTCCAGGATTCTATAAACTCTTACTCATCTCAGGTGGCCAAGCTTTCCCATATGACCCTCAATTTGGGCTGCTAGATGACAAAGGAGTTGAAAAGGTTGTGTAAGGAAAGTGGGGGAGATGCTGGAGAAACTGGATTTCTTTACATCTGTTTTCATCATGGAAAATTGGGGGGGGGGATGTATTCACATTGGAACCAAAGTTTTCAGGAAAGGAGTCTCAGCAACTGAGTCAAATTGAGGTGATGAGAGATGAAACTGTAGGACTACAAGGAAAATGACAAGCTAGTCTGTCTCCAGCTTCAGAGGGCACGCACCCAAAAGGAGCTTGAATCTGAAACTGCTGATCTTCTAACCAGTACATGTAACTTGTTGCTAAAATTTGTCACTAAAATCAGTCCTGCTGGAAGGTGGAATGTTACGCTGATTTTTAAGAAAAGGCACAGAGTGGATCTGGGTAATCACAGGCCAGTAAGCCTAACACCTTAATGGCTTAACAAGAGTTACTGGAAAAGACAATCATGCTCGGAAAAGTGGAAGGCAGCAGGAAAAGAGGAAGACCCAACATGAGATGGATTGACTCAAGCAAGGGAGCAATGGTCTGCATTTCACAAGACTTGAGCAAGACTGTTAGTGACAGGAGGTTTTGGAGAACATTAATTCATAGGGTTGCCATAGGTCTGAAGCAACTTGATAGCACTTGACACACACGCGCACACACACAAGCAAGTCTAACTTCTGTTCCAGGTAGATCAGGAGAAACTGTTATTAAAAACAGAATTCCTAAGCACAAAGAGGAACAAGGGCTGCTGGGTGAAAATCGGTGTAGCCTCTGCAAAGGAAAATCCTGCCTCTCCAACATTTTTGGCATTTTTCAACAAGGCAGAGAAGCACGTGGATAAGGATAATCCAACAACAAACATTAACTGAACTTCTAAACGGTTTTTGACATGGTCCTTCACCAAAGACTCTAGAGTAAACTTTGCAGTCGTGGAAAAATATGGGTCCCCTCAGCCGCCTTTTTCGAAACTGTTAGGCAATTTCCCCCTAGCATTTCTGCTGGGTTTGAAGGTGATCAATTTATTCTTCACCGCCACCACCACCACGATCATTATCACAGGCTATGGTGAAATTGCCCTATACCCTGAAAAAGGATCTGGACATGGCACCTCCAAAAATGCTAACTCTGACCTTTGCACTAAAGATCCCCAAAGGGGTGGGGGCCACTAGTGAGCAGCAAGTTGCTTATTTCACCCATACCCCCAATGAAAGCCAGCCCCAAACCCCTGTTCTAGCGACTGGCAAAGGAGCCTGCCATTTTAATAAAGAATAATTTAAAAGAGGAGATAAAAACTTGGAAGTCTCAGATATCCTGCTTCCAAGATTCTATAAGCTCTCAGGGGCTTGGGAAGCCTAGTTTCCCGTCTCCCTGCTTTGTTTCTAAGATTCTCAATACAAGTCTTATTTTTCTGCCTATCTGGGGAATCCTTGAGTAGGTAAAAACTTCTGCTTTCTCAGTAGGAGGTCCTCTTGTGTTGCTTTTGTCATTCATACAGGGGCTAACCATTTTACGATTATATAACACTGATAATAATGGCAACACTGATAAAGAAAAACAGAAAGGACTGGAAAGAATTTCCTGAAATTATATTTTATCCTTGTTTCTACGATGCTGCCAAATATCACTACAATCAGCACCCAAACAGAAACCACACAAGAAAAGATTCAAAGGAGATGTGCTTCCTGTTGCAGGATATTATGATGATTCATAATAGGAGTATTGGCTCCTACACTCAACCATTTCATCTGTACGATGAAAGGTATAGATACTGCCCAATCAGCAATTCAATTTGAAGTAACAACTGTCCACAAACCTATTTGTGAGGAAGGATTCTTCACACTTGTAATACATACCTTTTCTACTTATTTTCCTGGTAGTACTGGCAGATGGCTTCTTGGCATCCATGACAGAATCTAACATAGCTGTGCTGGTAGGAGCTACTTCCAACTTGTTTTCAATGTGTCGCAGCTATGGTTTTAATGTATATATAAAACACACAATTAAAGTTAGTTAAAAACACATATTAAAAACTCAAAACTCTTCTTGCGTACATAAGCAAACAGCATACAAACCACTGTGTTATAAATTGTGTGATCTGCACCATGGGTGGCTGGAAAATCTTCAAGTGAAACAGAGCAGAGTTGGGCTGAGAACTCTTTCACCATCCTTTGTTCAGCCTTGCACAGACTGGCATCTACCTCACAATCAAGCCGCATGTAATGCAGTGAGATTTCCTCCCGTGGGCTTTTTTAAACTTCAAGACAGGATGGGATTGAATTGGGTTAAGAAGACTGTTTAGGGGTACATGCACATTGGGGAGGGACTTCTAAATCTTTCATCTCCTTGTGTGTCTCTCCCACCCTGCCCCTTCTCTCCATTTTCTTGAGATTTTTCTCCCAGCCAGGCTTGATATTAGAAGCAAACCAGGCTACGGAAAAAAGTACTCAAATGACTGAAGTACAGCACAGTAAGACACAAAGGAGCTTAGCTCCTGTTTTCAATATACTCTGCTCTTGTGATTCCCCCTCCCTGCTTTAGATGTGAAATGCAGGGGCTCATTTATAAGAGAGAGAAGGACATCCTAGACGAAGACACCCCCCCACCTCATGCAGAAGACAGACGGGTTTACTGGTAGCGCCACAAACTGTAACCTGCCCTCCCAGGATCTCAACTAGACCGGTAAATTAATGACCCTGCCTTCCTGCTAAATATGTTGTCTCCCCATTGGCATTTTATTTACATATTATTTCTGTCCTGCCTGCATTTTGCCCCTCAGCAAGTGATAATTTTAACTGTACATAAAAATGGGGACCCTTGCTTTTCTATCTACCTGAAATGTGGCAAAAAGATTCCTTTGGGTGAGAAGGATACTCCTAGGAAATGCTACTCAAATTAGATTGGGGGAGGGAGTTATAGGTGAAAATGTGTTTGGGAAATGAAAAACTAAAACAAAGTTATCTAAAGCCAGATCAGGTTTATACAAAAGAAATATTGAAAGCTTTTTAAAAAATGGATACATTACTACTTTCCACAGCTTCAGTTCAATACCTTATCCAGTGAAACACAACTCTTCTTGGTATGGTACCTTTACAGTGAGAGATATGGCAGATATTGATAAAACTGCACTCCTTTCTACCCCCAGGAGTGGTTCCTGCACCGTCAGTCCAAATAAGGACACTTATTCATGACTGATATCAGAATGACAGGGCACAGGACTGGGGTGTTTGAACTGAAAGGGACATAATAGTTTTAAATGTGGCATTGTGTGCGTGCGTGTGCATATACATGCATGCATTTGTGGGTAGTCTTTTCCTGATGTGTTATCTGCAGTTCACAATGGCAGGAATGTGAGTGAAGTTTTCCAATAAACGGAAATTCTGTACTGCCGAAAGACACAAATCAGAACTTTCCACTGTCCTTGAATGCTGCCAAGACACTCTGAAAAATTATAATTTTTCCTTTAATAATTTTAGAACTATCGGGAAAGAGTACATCCCAATATGACTGTCATGAGCTTTCACATATTTTAGTACTTACCGCTGCTTTAGTCTGCGAAAAAGCATCCCATGCTGTAGTTAAGTCTGCAGAAAGAATTCCAAACAAGTTCCCTCTTAAATTCAAAGATCACTTCTATGACAAATATTTTGCATGGCTATTTTTAAATAGTTTGTACTAGTTACAGTATGCATTTATTTGCTCCATTAATTACTAGGCTTTTTCATCTGAACAGAAAATGCCTATTTTCAAGAAGAAAAAAAGCTATCAAAAGCTCATCCTTTTTACATGGGACAAATTACACTTTGTAAATTACTGCAAATGCTTTCTGCATCATATCTGCATCAAAATGCACTTTCATATGAAGACAGTATATGAAGCAGTGGCCCTCAAACTTAAAACTGTTCAGGTAATTTTAAAAAGATGCTGATTTAAAAAAAAAGATGTTAAAAAGATGTAAAAGTTCTTAATTAGGCAGTCAAAATATGTGCTTCTGCAAGAAGGTTTTAATGTCTCATACCACTGATGTGGCCAGAAAGGTAGGACATGATCAGTCAATGCTTTATTGTGCCTGGATCCAGCTCAGCTGAGAATCCCAAGGAATACTTGGGATTCAGAGTCCTACGAGCTGCTCTGAAAACCAATTTGCAACAAAAAAGAGCAATAAAAATCTAAGAAAATTCATATGTTTTATCTTGCTGCCACTACATTATATTTCTACTTATGTGATACCATTGCTTGCATTAATACAGGCTTAATACTTCAGCCTTGTTTCAGATTTCCGCAATCCTAATCCTATTACATAGTTTATTAGATGCCTCCTCATCGTACAGATTGTATTGACTTACATTATATAGTCCACTTTGAGTGTCAGTGAGAAAAGCAGACAATAAACAAACAAGCATCGGAAATAGCTTGTTTTCTTCTAGAAGATGCAGACAGCTTTAAAAATGATTTTGCCACAAGCCACAGAACAACAATTAAAAGTGATGCCATTCCCTTCTAAAAGAACTGTGATTAGAATTGTACATTAATACCATTCTGTGCAATATCTGCTGAGAAGTTTGCAAAAGCCAACCTGAAGGCAAATAAAGAAATCCAGCATCCTGTGGTCTGGAAAGCTTTCTCTGCACTATTAGCCATCTGTGTTCCAACACAGAATTGGAAACTACTGTTCCACACACAGCAAGCTGCATGACACAGACACATGCCATGCTGCCAATTTTTAAGGAATCTGGCAAAGCAGTTTACAAACTCAGGATACAACAAATGAAACACATACCTCTGATGGAATCCCTGTTGAGGGAGGACCTTGGATTTTGTAAAGGCACCTCGTTTTGTTTGTTGCTCCACATCTTGCCAGTTCACCTGTAATACACACAAACATTTGTAGCATCAGAGCACACAAGTATAATTTTGATTTAGGCAGTGGGGGGGGGGCAAACTAGATTTAATCCTGTGCAAAATGTGTTCAGTTCAAGTGAAGTTCATCATGGTCATTACAAAATGCAACATAAAAAGACAAATTTCCTGCTGGGTCAGACCAAGAACCATCCAATCCACCATCCCATTTCTAAAAGCGACCCTGATGCTTCTGAAAACTTACTAATGCAGGGCAGGACTATGATTCCAAAGTCCCATTTGGCACCAACGCCTGGCATTCAGTACAATACTACCTCTGTCATGGAGGCTCTATCTGTCTGTGATGGGTCACAGCTATCAATTCAGCTATCCCCTATGAATTTATCCAACCAATTCATTTCTTGCTTTCTTATAAAATAACATCAGCTTTAAAATTCATGGCCTCCAGTTCATATGGAAACCTTCTAAACAACAATGTTCCCACTCTGGAACATCCTTCAATTATTTTAAATGTTTCACCTACAAGGAAAGTTCAAGTGCCATCTGTAAACTGAAGGCACAAACTCAAGTTCAGATTTATAGTTTGGATCTACAGAAATATATTCACATGGGCACCATCATATTTTAATCAGATAATTATCCTTGCTGACCATACGACAAATGAATTATACAACCAAATGTTAAGATGAAACATGGCCCTTTAAAATTCAAAAATCTGTAACACACGAGCAATACTCCAGACAGCCCGATCATTCCTGCCAAATCATCCCCCTACATTAAAAATCTGATATAGCATCAGAATATTCATTACATCTAGTCACTATAGAAAGGCATAACTGCGTCAGAAAGTAAAGGTAAACCTTACCATTACTGCTAAATACTGACAATACACAACAACATTGTTGATAATTATTACAGTGTGTATGTATGTTTTAATGGAGACTGTGAAATACAAGAGCAAGGATATACCAAAGAAATGTTTAAATTGAGTTCACTGCAGAAAGTAATTCACAAAGCCTAATTTTGACAAGACTATATACAAGTGAGAGCGAACCAACACAATACAACATTCGCAGTAGGGGTGTATATTTGGTTCTATCTGAGCAGAAGAACAGAAAGAGAGAAGAGATTGGATTTATACCCTACCCTTCACTACCCGAAGGAGTCTCAGAGTGGCTTACAATCCCTTTCCCTCCCCACAACAGACACCCTGTGAGGTAGCTGGGGCTCTCTCTTGAGAACTGCCCTTGAGAGAACAGCTCTGAGAGAATTTATGACTAACCCAAAGTCACACCAGCAGTTGCATGTGGAGAAGTGGGGAATCAAACCCGGTTCTCCCAGATTAGAGTCTGCGCTCCTAACTACTACACCAAGCTCCTAACCACTACACCAAAAAAGGTGGTATTTATCAGTTATTCTTTCAGTGAGATACAGAGGGGGGCTGTATCGAGCATAGCCAATCCTGGATAATCCCCCAAAATTCGGGATTATCCAGGAAAACAGAATAGTTAAACAGTGTTTAAAGAGAGTGCACTTCCTTTAAATGCTGTTCCAGGCAAAGATGCAGCTTCACAAACACATTTAAAAGGACTGTGACACCTTTAAATGCCTTTGGCTCCATTATAGCCCACGGGGACCATTATAGTCAATGATCCTCATAGGCTATAATGGGGAATTTAGCCGGGGGTATGTGGAGGTCTGTTTTTAGAGGCAGAAGCACTGAATTTTCAGCATAGCTTCTGGTGCCTCTACTCAAAAGACCCTCCCAAGTTTCAAAAAGATTGGACAAGTTGGTCCAATTCTATGGGCCCTCAAAGAAGGTGTCCCCATCCTCAGACAAACAACTCTTGCACAGATGCAACTGTGGCAGAGAAATGTGATGTTTCCATTACTGCCACAAAATAGTCACCACTAATCCACATTTTGGCAGTATTCATTGTGAGTCTTTCTCCACTTATGCTTTAGTTGTCTGACTACTTGTTTCATTTTCCCATACTCCTTAACTAAACTAAGGAGTCAAAGAGACTACTGAAAACATTAGAAGACGTCTAGCAGCAACTGGGGCAACCACTACCTCATCTCCCGATTTCATCATGTTTTTACAGATGTAGATATGTACAGATGTATTTTTACATATTTTACAGATGTAGATATCCAAATACCATAACTGAAGGCACAAAAAAAGCTACTTTAGTTGAAACTCAGGATTTTCTCAACAGCTGGATCCTATGCTTCGTTCCATTTGCATTAGATTCCCAATGACTGCCACTCCCACTGCAGCCCACGTCATGCTGTTCTCAATGATCCCCAAACCCCAGAGACAAAGCAGGTTGCCGTACCCAGGACAACAGTGTAGAAAAATATCCATTTCCACAGAAAGATAGCCATGAACCTAGTAAAACATCGATGCCCATAAAAATGCACATCAAGTGAAAAATCATGTCCATTATAGACTAACACAATACCTTCATTAAGTACAGTTCATTATACCCGCAGTACTTCAAAATGAAAGCAAATATTTTAAAGTTCTATTGATTTTAATGACACCTGCACCCAACACTGGATCATTAGGACATTTAGTTTTGTGCAGGGAACTCATCTTGGAAGTTCAACCCTCCCCCAACCCAAACAACCCCCCAAAATGTATACAAATGCTTAAACAAAAATAGCACTGAAGACATATTTCAAAGAGACTTTGAACACAGTTATTCACATGGCATCTTCATTCCTATTTACAATGCAACCATTCAAAGAGATATGATAAAGGAATTTAATTATGAAAACCAGTTAATGGACAAAACAGAAAAAAATGACAGTGCCATTTTGCCAGGACAGCAACAATATAAACTTTCGCAAGTAAAAATGGATATCCAAGGTATTATGTAGTCAAAATAAGAATATGTTCAAATGGAATTGTATTAGAAATTGATATTAATAGACCTATTCAGTATCACAGAAAATCAAACACCTGATTTAAAACCATATCTCATTTCTAGTGGCAGAATGTGCCACTTCTTTGTTTATTTATACATTATGACCATGCTGCCTGTGCTGAAGACAGATTATGATCAGTCATAAAGCGATTACAGTATCAGACCAAACAAAAAACACCATCTAAGACTCAGCCAAAAACCTGAAATGCAAAACCAACACTGATTATTAAAACCTAACAAGACACTTGGTTTGGACTGGTAGATCAGAGGCACTGAGAGGATCTAATTAGCAATGAGCACATTCAAAGAAAGACAAACTTTTGGCATGTTAGATGGTGCCATAAAGACATTTAAATAAAATTCTCATTTGCCTCTTCTCAGGTGGTGGAAATTTTAAGTCTAAAACATTTAAGTCTAAAACAAACATGCTGTATCAGATCATGCTCTATGTAAGTCGCTGGATATATTTTTCAGAATACTTGCATTTATATAAAATATCTATAAATTGCTTTTCTGACAAGCACATCTGCTCCACATGTCACATTTTAAAATAATATCGACTATGACCAATAGTGTTGGAAAGCATTTTAGTACTTCAATATGCAACTTTGCTCAAAGGAAAAAAATCCTGAAAGGAAGGATGCTGTCTAGCCATCCAAGCATGGCTGTGTTCTTCAGTGTCAAACAAATTTAATTCTGATGAATAAGTAATGCAAGCTGACAAAATGGCTCACTCAATTTGCATCATCTATTCTTATCAAAGGGTGTGTTAGAAAATCCTAATTTTTTCATGACAAGGAGTCGACTGGGGAGCACAACAGAAAGGGAATACAAGGAACGAGAGTTAGGGGTGAGAAAGTACATTCTCAAAACCACTTAATGTAGATCAGTTGTAGATTAGTAACTACTTGTAGTCTAAGCAGTAGAAAACAGAGGCTGGGGAGGACAGGTGCTCCATCTCATCAGCGCATGTGTAGGAATGAAGCAGGCGTTATATTGTCATGCTTTGCAGTTCCCCTACTATAGATAGCTAACTGCTGCTGGAGGAGGCATGGAAGCACCACAGGTATGTTACACAGAAAAGGTGAATTCAACATGGACTTGCAGCATTTGACAGAAGCCCTATGTTGAATGCTATATTTAGTCCCATCCACAGAAATCTCATCAGCTGAGATTTTTGTACTTATTCAGCTGAGATTTTTGTACTTATTGAACCAAAGGTTCAAGCTTTTCTTCACAATTTTGAGGATATTCTGATGCTCATTTCCCTATTTTTTTCAGTCAAATGCAAGGTGATTTTGTGATTTAGCTTTAACACCACAGAATTAGTTTCTAAATAGAAATTAGTTTCCTTAATGGAAAGCTGAGTTCCCTTACACAAAGCAACATAAAAAGGCATAGGTTTCATGGACGATAAAATAAAAATAAAATTACAACCACTCCCTTTAAAAATTTATACAGGTTTCAGAGGACAGAACAAAACAAACCATGAAAATATTTTGTGCAGTGGATGAGATTATAAAAAGGTAAAGTTTAAGTCCCTATAAAATTAGATGATGGCAATAAAACTGAAAAGCTAACTAGAGTACTGAAAACTACAGGCGCTGAAAAAGTTTTCACATCCCCTCCAGAAAAACAGTTTTCAAAGTGGTTTAGAAACCCATGACTTGGCAGGAGGTCCAAAGTCTATGGACATACAAAAGGTTCTCAAGGAGACAAGAATACTGCCTAAGATAAATTCGAGCAACATGTATCACTCTTCTCTGTTTTCCAAAATTGTGCATAAATCATTCTCGCTGTTGTGATTAAGTACCAGAATAAGGTCTTTTTAGTTGTATTGACTTCTTCCATTTTCAATCCTAAAAGCAGAATTTCCGGTGCCTTTTTAAAAGAGCATTTCAGAATTTTTTGCATTTCTTTGTGGACTTTTGTCCAAAAGTCAACTGCTTTCTCACAAGTCCACCACATGTGGTAAAATGAGCCTTCATGGCTTTTACATTTCCAACACTTATTTGACATATTCTGGTTCATATTTGCAATTTTTTTCGGAGTCATGTACCACCTATACATCATTTTATAACAATTCTCTCTAACATTGGTACAAGGCGATATCTTAATAGAATTTTTCCACAAATATTCCCAGGTTTCAATAGACACTTCCGTATTCATATTTATCGCCCATTTTAGGCTCATCAGTACTTGATGATCATAAAAATCATTGCTTTTATTTTATTTATTTATTTTCAGATTTATACCCTGCCCTCCCAGCCAGGGCTGGCTCGGGGCGGCTAACAAAAAGAGTAAAACACACAAAATAGACAATTAAAGTTTTAGGATATTTTAACACAGTAATCTACACTGTGATTACTGCGGTGGAGCTGCGGTGGCTCAAGTGGTTAAGACGCTGAACTGCAGGCTGTGGAAGGTCGGTAGTTCAGCAGTTCGAATGACGAAGTGAGCTCCTATCTCTAGTCCCAGCTCCTGCCAACCTAGCAGTTCAAAAGCAAGAAATTGCAAGCAGATAAATAGGTACCACTTCGGTGGGAAGGTAACAGCGTTCTGTGCGCCTTGGTGTTTAGTCATGCCGGCCACATGACCACGGAAACGTCTTCGGACAGCGCTGGCTCTTCGGCTTTGAAACGGTGATGAGTACTGAAACCCTAGAGTCGGATTCGACTGGCTTTCGAGCAAGGGAATCTTTACCTTTACATTTACCTTTATCTACACTAGACCATTAGCCTATATATCATGATTTCTTTAAAAGTTCTCCCTCTTACTTTTCTTATTGCTTTATTTGTTCAATTGGTAATCCTTTAAGGAACATGGACTCATCTACATAATAAGGCACAGACATTAAAAATTACTATTTTGGTGCCCCCCAGACAGCAGAATTTTGACCTGTACAGCTAGAGTAACATGTGCTATTAGATATGATTGGGAAGGGATGAGGAGCTACTTGAGCAATCACCTTAAATCGCATGAAATGAAATACTGGAACTTACCTGAAGGTTTCCTCTTCAGTGGGGCAAAGTCATCCACTTCCCAGCACAACAGACACAGTTAGAGGTGAAAGGGCTGGTTCTCATCAGGGATATTCTTGGTCCCTTCCCTCAGTATTCATTTTTAAGAAAGAAATCTCTAACCTTTTTTAGTTATGCAGATAAGAGAAAAAATTGCAATGGTATCCCCCACCACCAAGTATTCACTGAGAAATAATCTATGCTCTCTTGCCAGAATGCTGGAAAAGTGAGCAAAATGCTGGAATAAAACCAGTTGTGTACTTATATCACTTATTTTTCAGTTTAGTAATGTGCAATAAAACAAAACATTAGACAACTTGTATTTAGTGTTCTGTTTTACATAGATCTACATAGATCAGGCCACCCAGTACAAAATATGTAGCTGCAGAAACTGACCCAATCATGCAATGAAAACTCTTAGACCTCAGTCAAAGTACTTCTTATCACAAGTGCCCTGTTGTCCTGCCACACTCCTGTCTAACGAAAGAGATCCCAACAGCACCAACCTTTATAAACAACACGTAAGACTTTAATAATTAGTGTCTCTCCTCACTTGATTCTCAGATATAGAACCAATTCCGCCTCTCACTAACCTCTTTCCTCCCACAAGCACTGCTCTCTTTACTCATTTGAAAAAGTTCCTATAACCCAAGAACTCCCTCCACTGCATACACAAGTCTAGCTCTGAGCTCCTGAACTCTTACCCTCCCCAAGCCTTTGAAAAGCAAATGCTCTGTTCCACAATTTCTCTTCTCATATACTTGGAACAGCAATAGCCCCCATCTTACCCCATCTGTTGCACACCCTGAGGTTTGGTTCCCTTGCTGTGTTCCATCCCTACTTGTGTGGCCTCTTCCAGACAGTTTTTCCCAGACTCCTACTTTTGACTTTTACTTCAATTTTTGTTTGGGTCCTGCTCAGACTCCAACATCTCACAACTTCCTGCTTTGTGTTGGTCTGAGGTCAGCTTGGACTGTCAGCTATTAGGATGCTTGGAACCACGACAGATGATTCCCCAAAAAGAAACTTATGAGGAGAGGTTATACAGCTCTCTGCTTCCTCCCCCTCCCCACACCCCATCTCTCTCAAGTTTACACATCAAACAACTGTGTATGGGTGCTGGGATACATACATGTGTTGTAGCTGCTCTAGTGTTTAGTGTTATATTTGTACTCTAGTACTATTGGGGCAACTTTAACACAGTTTGAGTGGAATAAACTAACTCTTTTTCTACTAAATCCAAATCTCAAATTTCTTCCCAAACTTACCCTGGAGCCCTGCCACTTTGTCAAAGATTCATAAAAACAGAATGTGGTGCTCTGAGTCTAGATTTGGACCTACTTCTCTCCAGCCAGTTTGGTGTAGTGGTTAAGTGCGCGGACTCTAATCTGGGAGAACCGGGTTTGATTCCCCACTCCTCCACTTGCACCTGCTGATGTGACCTTGGGTCAGTCACAAGCTTTGGCACACTGTCCTTGAAAAAGAGCAGTTTCTGTCAAGAGCTCTCTCAGCCCCACCCACCTCACAGGGTGTCTGTTGTGGGGAGGGGAAGGAGTTTGTAAGCCGCTCTGAGACACCTTTGGGTAGTGAAGGGCGGGGTATAAATCCAATCTCTTCTCTTCTTCTTCTTCTTCTAAAAGTGAAGCCATCAGCTCTTGCTAGGATAGGAGTGAGAGACAGTACAGGAAAGGCTTCTTCCCCATGCTTGCATGCAGATGGCTTTTTCACTCAATCTCACCCAGTCTTTGCCTGACTACAGCCCCTGTCCTACATGGCTTTTGTCCATGTAGGCTGCATGATTCTCAGAATAGGCTTTTTCGGTGCTCAAAGGTTGGATCCAACCCTATGAAAGTTGATTTTCAAATGTATTTGCAAAAATCAATTCCCCCTCCCCCACATACATGTTTACTATTGGGACTTGGTTTAGTGTAGTGTTTAAGAGTGTGAATCTGAAGGCCTCCAGTTTAAATCTCATTATGGCCATGGATTTATTAATAAGTCGTAAGCAAGCCACTGTTCTCGCAATCACAGTAGGAATCTGCAACATACACAAAACGCTAACGTTGCTGGGGAGAGGCACAGTATTTTAAGGATTACTGCAGTAACAGAGACTGTGATTCAAACACACACAAAAACACCACTATGTTAATTATATTACTGAATGACAGATCAATTCTTCTGTTAACAGCCACTACCTTGCACATCTGTACTTACAATTACTATACAGCACTAAAATCCAGCACTGCAAATGTACATCTAAATGGGAAATAACCTTCCCCACACTTCATTTACTTTTTTTAGGTGCCTGAGGCAACTGAAGATTAGAGACAAAATATTATCAGCACTGTGGGGCAGCAGACTAGGAACCGGTAGCCACCAACAATCCTCGTCAGATCATGGTTTTGACAGCAAAAGAGGAGACGAAACTATTTTGGAAAAGTTTTTAAAAAGACAGAAAATTGAGACTATCCTTTGTGACTGTGCACTGGCTAATCAGCTAAATTCAGACCTCTCTTGAAGCAGCACCTTTATTCATTCCGCAGACCTAGGCAAGTCACTAGCCCACTTGCCAGCCTTATAGCTCAGAGATGAAGGTAAAAAATAATGAGGTTCTCTATAAGAGACAAGTAAGAAAAACATATTAGGTTAGCTCAAGCTAACTATGCTAACTTTCTATTTCTTTGAACTCTGTTTCTTGTTACCTTTGCTTGTCATTTTGAATTCGGGGGGGGGGGGAGTGTGTGTTCTTAGAGTGCTTGGGAGTAGACGCTGTAATTTTCCTGAAGAGGCACCCCAAGTCAATTTCCCCTGAGACTGACCTTGGAGTACCTTTCTCTGCCATCCTAGCCTAGATAGGGCACCATATATCTGTCTGTGTTGCCACAGTAACGCCAGAGGTAGAGGTGACGTGTATGGATGTGGAATTTTACGGTTTTACCTATATCTTGTAATTTCCTGCACATTTCCTCAGTCCTAACTAAAGCTCTGGAACCTACAGCATTCATATCTCTAATAAAGCACTACACTGCCAATAGTGTGTGTGGAGAGTGGATCAGCTGGCCACCTGACACTAAGTATAGAAATGGTATTTGGATTTTTCATTTTGAACTCCAAGTATGTTTATCACCCCAATCCTGAAATTACATTTGTTGTAGCTGCAATTATTTTATTGCATTTATTGCTGCTAATTTTAATAGGGTCATGCCTTAGATAAATGAATTTAAAGTTGCAGTCCTACACACACTGAGTTTAGTGAAAGCAATTTCTGAGAAAGCATGAATAGGATTGCACTACACACTCCTTCACATGCTTATTAGGGAAAAGGTCTCACTGAACTCTGTGTTTCTTACTTTTAGCAAACCTGCATAGGATCCTGCTGGCCCACTAATGTCGATAGAACAGTAAACAGTCAGTGAGATCTACAGCCCGCTCCTAACTGTGATCACTGAGGTCACTTCGTTTGAGTTTAGTGGGCCTTACTCACAGGGAGGGCGCAGAGAGCTACAGCCACACAAGTACTTAACTTTGAAACATGCCCTTATCCTGCAAGGCACATGGAGACAATGCCCTTTTTTTGGCATGTTCCTCTGCAAAAGTGGTCAACACAGCAATCACTGAGTTTTACAAAAGCAAAACCTTTTACACACACACATATACACACACATCTATACACATATACACACACAGGCATCTAAGCATATATACACACACACACACACACACATATATATATATGTATATACACACACACACACACATCTATACATATATACACACATGCACATTTATACACATATATACACACACAAATCTAAACATATATATACACACACACACCATATACATACACACACCCCTATATACATCTATATATATACACAGTCAGTCAGTTTATTATTACGGCCTTTGACCAGTACATAACAATTTAAAAGACAAACAGAAATATTCCCAATACTATCATAGCTGGTTATGAGCCAGTAAAAACCTTAGTAACATAGAAGCTTATAAGTTATATAAACTTATTATATTTATATAATTATGTTTATATAGCTATATTTATAAAACATAAAGGAAAAAGTAGAACTACAGTTCAAACCTTTTAAACCATTTAAAAAGTCAGTTTAAAACAGTCCTACATACCTACGCGCGCACATATCTACAGCTATA
>NW_015176563.1:38055-40096 GCF_001447785.1 Gekko japonicus | reverse complement strand
GTGACCTTCCCAAGATGGCTGGCGGAGGAGGCGGTGGCCTGCCCGCCCTTCGGAGCCATCTTGAATGTGGCAAAGCTGCAGACACCACCCACCCCCTTAACGCGATGGGGGGGTGGGGCGGGCCCCATCTCATCAGCTCCTGGGATGGGAGACTTCGGGGGAGCTGCGGGGCTGCTGTGCGGAGGCAGGCTGGGCAAATCGCCTCTGACGTCTCTGGTCTTGGCCACCCTAGGGCACTCACGGGGAAACGTGTTATTTAAAGGTTTACAAAAATCTTAAATTGTGTTTGTCTGAGTGTGTCCTTTATAAAGTTTCTATTTCCGCTACCTGGCTGCGGGTGGCTGAACTGCAGGCTGTGGAAGGTCGGTAGTTCAGCAGTTCGAGACCCGGGTGCCGCACGACGGAGTGAGCTCCCGTCTCTGGTTCCAGCAACCTAGCAGTTCGAAAGCAAGAAATTGCAAGTAGATAAATAGGTACCACTTCGGTGGGAAGGTAACAGCGTTCCGTGCGCCTTGGTGTTTAGTCATGCCGGCCACATGACCACGGAAACGTCTTCGGACAGCGCTGGCTCTTCGGCTTTGAAACGGAGATGAGCACCGCAACCTAGAGTCGGATTCGACTGGCTTTCGAGCAAGGGAACCTTTACCTTTTTACCTGGCATTACATTTTATGACAAACAAGGCCCGTCCCAACAAGGTCACATTTACTTTTTTAAAAAATAATTTTTTATTGTTAAGAAGTTGAAACAGTGCATAGCAATCAACATTTTAACATTTTACATTTATGTTGCATACATTTAAGATTTTTGTTAATATATATATATTTGTATTCATAACTGCCCTTCAGTTCACTATTCTAGAGTTAACATATGCTGAGCATGTAATATAAATTACAGAACAGTACCGTGCAGTATATAAAGTATAGTACAGATAAAATTAAGTCTAAAACCATATAGCAATTCCAAAGTTGTCTAAGGTTAGGTTTGACTCTTTAGTTTCTAATTTTAATTTTATTAAATAGGCAGTCTTCAATACTGTTTTGGTGGATATGTTACCCATGTCAAAATGACAAATGTATTGTTCAGATTAGAATCAAAAGTAGATCAGCGATCTATAGAGAGGATTTTTTGGTATCACTTCAGCCTCTGCCATATAAGTAAGGTCTCATTTAGGTCAGATCCAGCCCTCAAAATGAGTTCGACACCCCTGCCCTATGGGGCCAGCATAAGTGGGCTGCAACTTGACTGCAAAAAAAGAGAGATAAAAACACCACGCAAATGGTGGAATCCATATTTTGCGGAGCTGCTCATAAAGGTGGCAGTGCATTAAAAAAATCAAACATGTATCACAATATCATCATAAACATTGCTCACTCCTGGGCAGTGTTTCCTCTAAACTGTGGAGAGTCCTGTGAGCAAAAATTCTACTTTGGGAGCTCCTGGCATTAAAGTTGTGAGCGAGCGGTTTGGCTGCTGCATAAATTAGTTTGCTCTGGAGCTGTCCTCCCTGAGTGGAGACAAAAATGCGTGAGCTAGATGCTAAAAAAAATGTGAGCTAGCTCACACTAACTGAGCTTAGAGGAAACACTGCTTCCAGGGCTGTATTACCCATAAGGTTGACTAGGCTGAAGCCTAGGAGCTCCGCAGGGAGTAGGGGCCCATCAGTTTTTATTTTTTGTTATTTTTTTCTTGAGGCACTGTTATTTTCTCTTCATAGGCAGCCTGTAAAGTCGCCAGAGGGCCCCCGAAATACCCGAAAGCCTAGGGGCCGGCCGTGGGTTCAAATGGCCCTGGCTCACTCCTTGGAAATGAACAAGTCTCGTGTAATTTTAAAGACTAACAAACTGCTCTGGTTAGAGCAAGATGGATTAGTGTTGCCAACCTCCAGGTGGCACCTGGTGACCTCCCACTATTACAGTTGACCTCCAGACAAACAAAATCGGTTCCCCTGGAGAAAATGGCTGCTTTGGAGGGTGGACTCCGTGACATACCCTGATGAGGTGCCCCCCCTTCCCAAATCTCCAGGTATTTCCCAAACCAGAT
>NW_015176563.1:37276-37464 GCF_001447785.1 Gekko japonicus | reverse complement strand
TGCCCCCTGCTCAGACAAAGAGTCCTCGCCAGATGAACCAGTTTCCAGCTCACCACTGGACCTGCTGTCCTCTTCTTTTTTCTCGTCCTCTGACCGTCCCAGCTGTTCCTTTAGGAATTCTTGAGCTTTCAGAACAGAGTCAATCTTTTCCTTCTTCTCTTTGATCTTAAAAGTTACGCCTTCTGGAA
>NW_015176563.1:36947-37122 GCF_001447785.1 Gekko japonicus | reverse complement strand
CGCTGCTTTCAGGATAGCATCCCTGACGTGCCTCTTCGAGAATCTTACTACAAAATCCCCAGGCAGATTATTTTTCTTTATATATCCTGAATATGACCTATAGGCCACATCCATATCGTTGAGTAACAAGTCCGCCTTTATTTCTGTTACTGGGGCAAGTAGTTCACTCATAAGT
>NW_015176563.1:33790-36879 GCF_001447785.1 Gekko japonicus | reverse complement strand
ATTTGATCTTCCAAAGAAGAAGTTTTCTTTTCCAATTTTTGCACTTTCTTCTTCACTTTCTGCGTTGATTCAGCCACTTCCTTTACTTTCTCAGCATCCTGCTTCATTACTTGGATCAGATCAGTTATTTGCGTTTGTTGCACAGTAATGCTTTGTGTTACCACGGACATCTGCTCTTTGAAGTTATTCAGCTGTTCCAGTAGAGGGCGCATGAAGTCAGCTATAGCCTTTGCCATCTCACTGGTCGTTTCCGGCTTAGGGGACTCTAGTTTCGTTTTCAAAAGTCTTTCTTTGTCTTTGTCCCTCTTCCCCGCCATCTTTTTCCCATTTGTTTACTTTCAAAAAGTTTTTAAAAGTCTCTGAATATGCGCTTAACTGCTTAGCTCGATTGGGTAAGTACTTCTGGGCAATTTAATCGCGTTTTTCTTCTGCTTCCCCCCCTTTCGCTCAACAGCTTATGCGCATGGGAGGCGTCCCCCCCCCACTCGCTTTTCCCATTCCGCAGAGTAGGGTAGGGAGCGTCTTTTCTTTCAAAAATCATTTCCCAGTTGACTCACGTTCATAGTTGGCCTTCCGACCACGCTTCTTTCATCATTTTTAACGCCCAATCTCCTGCGCTTGACCTGGTTAGCTTCACTTGTACCATTTGGTCTCTCTGGCATTCCGCCATCGAAGAGGCTACCCCTTAAAGCTCCTTGGCCAGGGTCCCTTCGTCGGGCTCCTGGGGGGGTTTACAAGCCTGCTCGCCCCCTCCTTCCGCCGGAGCACGGAGACACCCCCGGGAGGTCCGGGAGGTGAGTACGCAAGCGTGCCGCCATCAACCGGAAGTCGACGCAAAGTGCACATTTCAAAATCTTAGTGAAGTTTACAAGGAGGGTTTGTTACCCAGTTAAGTAATTTCTAGTCCATGGTAACAGTTTCAGTTGGTTTTTCAAAGCATGTCTTGCAAAAAGCACAATTTTATACATAAAATATCACCTTTAATGAACACACACAGAAGTAGAAGCAGAGTTGGATTTATACCCTGGCCTTTACTCGAAGTATCAAAGCCAGTTACAAACTCCTTTCCCTTCCCCTCCCCACAACAGACAACTAAGAAACTAAGCAGGGCCGACCCTGGGAAGGATTTTGATGGGAGACTTCCAAAGAATACCAAGGTCAGGAGGCAGAGACAGGCTATCAAGCCACTCCTCTAAATGTCTTCCATGCCCCAGCAGGAGTTGCCGGAGGTCGTCATAACTTCCAGGCACAGGTGTGCGCTCGCACACACACACACAAAATGCAAAAAAAACCACCCATTTTTTTCCCCACAATAAGTTCTAAGGGATGCAGCAATGAACATTAAACGTGGTACATGAGCACATGACTATATTAGACACTAGAACTGCCCTAGCACACTGATTTTTAAAAATGTCAGTTAGGCATAGTGCAGTCTTGAGTTGAACTACACAAACAAATCTCATTAATATCCCACAAGATGGATGAATAAATACAGCTGCAAAGTAGCAGTCAGAGCCCTAACTATTGAAGGTTTTCTTTATATGATGGGTGGGCTGGATCTCGGAGTTCGAAGTGGAAATTGTTCTCTCAGAAAAGGGGGGGTGGGAATACATTCCTAAGTATACATGCTAACAGTAATCACAGTCCCTCTAGCTCCCACCACTTAAATTCGTGCAAGATCAATTCAGATTCCTAACAAGGTCTACTATTTAAGCTGTTTTCTGTAGTACCGAGTCCATTTGATTAAGAGCTAGTGCATGTTTTAACATACCCACCACCTCTTCAAATTCGTCATTTTCTTCACAACAGTAATCCCCTTCCCCGCTTTTCATCCATATCCTTTTAATAGCATTCATAATATTCTGCGAACTATTTGCCTCCCAACCCCATTGGTGGAGGCAACCAAATAAAAAGGCAGCCCACCCCCCCCCACCGCTTCCGACGGCTCGTTTCGTGCAGTGTTTTCTCCCTTTAAAAAGTGGGAGCCTGTAGCAGAACAAAGCATCATATAATTGTATGCTAAACTGTGGGAAGTCAGACTTTTGAGATTATTTTTTAAGTACGCTTTTATCAAAAAAAACTTTGTATTTAGAAATCCAGTTGGGGTTTTTTTTTACCTGGTGGAAACAAGCAATTCTGGAGTCATTGCAGGGAGCTTCAGCCAAGCCTGCAAAGCGAGTGTTACAGCTGGGCAGTCCTGAAGACTAGATAATGCTGGCTGGACAGGAACAAGGGGCTCTGCGTGCAAAGGCCTCCGATCATTTTACGATTGTAGCCGAGAGAGGGGCTATGGAAAGTTTTTCCCCGCTCCATCGTATTCTTGCACACTCCTCCTAAAAATAGAGTGGCAGCTGGGTGTTAGAGCTGAAACCGAAGCTGATCCAGCGGCCGGGGTTAAAGGAAGCCTTGCTGGTATTTTGGGAAGGCCAGCCTCCACCTGTTGAGGCCAGAGTGAGGGTCAGCCATAGAGCCACAAAGCCATATGTGATGGCCAAGTGCTCAAGGAAAGCCGCAAGGAAGAGCACCAATGTCAAAGATGCATGACATTGGGTTAGAGGTTAAAACCCCAAAAAGGTCATTTCCCTCTTTTCTGGGTTTAAAAGGCTGAAGAGCTACAGGCACAGACAGAGAAAAAGGAATTTAAGAAGAGGCATGGACACAGCAGAGCGACAAGAATCGGAGGAGAACTCACGGAAGCACTGCATAGCTGTAACAAAGTCACACTTACCTGTCTCCTGGATAAAATGAAGTACTTTTGTACTCTGCATGATTTTGTACTCAGGCACCCCAGAGGCCCACACTTGACCATTTTACAAATCGATACATAAGTGATGTACCAAAGGGTGTTTCGGGACATTCTTGACAGTGGCCAAGCAAGACACCACCAAATGGCGCAGCTTCTTGTGGCAGTTCTTCCTCCCTCCACCCCCTACTTCCAGGCAGAGAAGTCAGGAGCCTCGGGCTTTGTACTTTATTCCAAAATGCGGCCGAGACTAAACTGATTGCTGTGTGGGCAGAAGAGGGCTGGAGGAGGTCTCCCCCCCCCCCTTGGGCAAACGACCAGCAGAGGCGGGAACCTGGGGCAACCG
>NW_015176563.1:28407-32803 GCF_001447785.1 Gekko japonicus | reverse complement strand
TGCAGCTCCACTGCTGAGCCCCATGAGGGGCCCGGCAGTGGACCTGCAAGGCCGGCAGGAGCGCAAGGAAGCCCCGCGAAGGCCCTCCCTGGCCCCAGGCAGGCAGGGGTGGGGAGAGGCAGGGAGGAAGCAACTTACCCTCCCTCTTCTCCTGCCTCCTCCTGGCTGAATGAGGGCCGGAAGCGGGGGGCGTGGCTTTGTCATGTGCCCCGCCCCCGTACCTCACCCTGGGGGACTGCGATCCCCCCCGATATGACCTCTGACCCCTGCTCATACCTATGTGTGTAAGCGGGGGGGGAAACGCTTACCTGTTCACACACACACGTGGGGAGGCCTTCCCCGTTCCGTCATTCTTTTCATAGCTCATTATATGTGTATGTTCTGTTCTTCTTGCAAGCACGCATGTGAGTCATGTCGACCAAACAGAGACGTGGGACAGAGTCGAATTCTATACAGGGTCTAAAGGTGCCCTCCGTCATTCTTTTCATAGCTCATTATATGTGTATGTTCTGTTCTTCTTGCAAGCACTCATGTGAGTCATGTCAACTAAACAGAGACGTGGGACAGAGTCGAATTCTATACAGGGTCTAAAGGTGCCCCCTCCTATAGCTGGGACCAGTCAGGAATGTCTGCCATAGGAACAATAAAACACACAAGCACAAATGCTCCATTCTGAGCACACCAAGCACTTTTACTGATTCCCAAGCAGAATTACTTGGGCATGGAACTGCATAGGACTGGAACAACATATCAAACTCCTGTTCTGGGTAAAACGGCACAAGCTTTAGCACTCAAGAGACAGGCAAGCCATTGCCCATGATGCAACAGCAACACTATAAAGACCACATGTGATGAATGAGGGAAACCAATCCTGAGAGAATAGAGAAGCAGCACATTTGTACTTCTCATTGGGAGAACAAGCACAGAGATCATTAGCTGTTTGGCACAGGCAAAACCCTCTGCTCAGAGCCAGTGTTGTGAGTCGACACCCCCCCCCCTTGGGGCAGGAAACCCCTTCCAACCTTCCATCTTGAAAAGGATCAGAAATTCAGAGCAAGCCTCTAGACCCATCACAGCCAAGGTGAATAGCTACTAAAGGCCAAAGAAAGTTTCACTATTCTTAAAATTAGGGAAATCCTGTGGGCAGGGTTTGCTTTCACATCCCGGAACCAAACTGCTGTCGGTAGGACATTGTGCCTATTCAAGTTAGCTAGTCAACTTTTGAAACTTGAACCTGAAACATTAGTTGGCTTAGATCTAAGATAATATCTGAAGTTACTTTCAGAACACTGATTTAAAATTTGCCTGTAAAGATATGTACTTATTATATGATTGTTGCCTTAAGAGATGTCTTGTAGTGTGTAATACAGAGAGCCAGTTTGGCGTAGTGGTTAGGAGTGCGAACTCTAATCTGGGAGAACCGGGTTTGATTTCCCACTCCTCAACATGCAGCTGCTGGTGTGACCTTGGGTCAGTCACAAGTTCTCTCAGAGCTGTTCTCTCAGGAGCAGTCCTTGGAAGAGCTCTCTCAGCCCCACCTACCTCACAGGGTGTCTGTTCTGGGGAGGAGGGTGGGGTATAAATCCAATCTCCTCCTCCTCCGACATAGTTAAGCATTAATGTTTTTTCTAACCTATTTTTGTACTTCATCTGCAGACATCTATTGTACTTACCTTGTATTGTTAATAAATTCTTAAATAAAAATTATAAATTAAAAAAAAAAAGTTAGTCAAATAGGAAGTGGGACAGGTGTCCCTTGATATCAGGTATGGATTGTCACTATGCTGAGGTACCTATATTTGGCAGCAGCTACCAGGTAATGCAGGTTCCAGGGGCACCCTTATCCAGATGAAAGTTAAAACATTGGAGGCTAGTGCACATTAAACACTCCTTCCCTACAGTTTATTCTCAGAATTTACAAACCTCAGTGTTCATGTACGAAAGAGCAAGAATCCAGTAGCACCTTAAAGACTAACAAAATATGTAGCAGTAGGGGTCATTTCGTAGAACGCTCTGCAACTTTCCTGGCTGCTTCCTGCCCTGACTGAGGGCTGCTGGGAGCAGGGGGCGGGGCTTGTTGCATGTGCCCGCCCCCTGGGTTCTTTACTGCCGGATCGCCACTCCTGTGCGCTCCTGCAGGAAATGACCCCTGTGTAGCAGGCTGTAAGATTTCGTGCGTCACCGCTCAGTTCAGTTCTTCGGTGTTCATGGTTACTGATGAGGTTGCTTCAGGGTCACAGAACCATCTCCCCACCACCCACAGGTCCCTTAAGCAGCAGAGGACTGCACTGACCCACCACCCCTGTGATTCCAGGGAATCTCTCTGGCAGCAGCCTGGAGGGAGGGAGGGAGGGAGGGAGAGTGGCTGAAGGGCCACAAGCCATAGAATTCCTTGATCTCACACATGCCAGCTCTGCTTTTCTTGGCTCCAAAGCCATCCGATGCTGATGATAGCACCAGAGGAGTACAGTAAAAAGGAAGACGATTTCCTTCTCTTCACTTTGCTTCTCTCCCTCCCTCTCTCCTACAAGTCCTCGCTTGGTACTTTAAAATCTCTTCTGCCATTGCAGATAGGGCCTGGCTTGGTCCCCCGATGGACCCTACAGGATTCTACGGGCTCTAAGGCCACACACAGAAACGTAGAGTGAAAGCTTTGCCCTTTGTGCTGGGGATCTGGGTCACCACAGGCAAGCTGGTAGCAACCACAACAGCAGCCACCTGTGCACTGTGTACCCTCTCAGAGTGAGTGGACTCAAGCCAAAATGCTGCCCCTCCGCCTACAACAGCAGCAGGTGCCCCAGGATATATGGACAGGAATCACACAAGGGTTTTGTGGCTGTGTAACGTTCCTGATGGCACACAGGTAAGTCCAAGACATTTCCACTCAAGAGAGGTCTGCAATCCAGAATTAGACAAAGAAGAATGTAGATGGGAAAATTAAGCACTGCAAATGATTACCAAAGACGATGTATAGCCTGAACACGTATGTTCTAGCAGCTCCTAATAGTAAAGGACTGTCCGTTCAGTGGCTTTAAGGCAACACAGTTCAGAATATATTATCACAGGAAGGGGGGGAGGTTGTGAGCAGTTCTGACAGTAGTTTGTTGACTACAAATAGCACAAAAAACAGCAAAGGAAATGAGAGCTGGAAACATTTTCACCAGACTAATCACTGGGCTCAGTTGGATGCAGGGTGACAGTACCTTTTACATTTTCCCCCCTGATATCAGCACCCAACAATATAGAGAAGAGGAGGAGATTGGATTTATACCCCGCCCTTCACTACCCAAAGGTGTCTCAGAGTGGCTTAGAAACTCCTTTCCCTTCCCCTCCCCACAACAGACACCCTGTGAGGTAGGTGGGGCTGAGAAAGCTCTGACAGAAACTGCTCTTTTTCAAGGACAGCTCTTATCAGAACTACGGCTTGCCCAAGGTCATCCAGCAGGTGCAAGTGGAGGAGTGGGGAATCAAACTCTGTTCTCCCAGATTAGAGTCCGCGCACTTAACCACCACACCAAACTGGAGAAATTTTAGGGGAGAGCAGTCTACTTTTTCTCCTTTTTAACATTCTACTTTATATACAGAACCTTATTGGTATCACACTGTTTCTAAACCTGAAATGGCCTAGCTGCCTCCTCTACGCAGACTCATGTGCAGACATTGTTTTTATAAGGACCACAGGTAGCACATTTCAAAGTAACACCATGACTGCAGAAACTGCTGCCAGCCTTCTGTGTTTGGCAGTTTCACACAACACATTTCTCCCACCTAAGTATCTCTGCACATGCCTAACAATGGGTTAGTATTCCCATCAGCAGCATCTTATATACGAACTGGCTAAATGTTGTCTCTTCCTTAGAAAAATGTTAAAGATCAACTCAGCTTTTCTTGTTCTGTTTGCAAAGTTTCTTACAAGCTGAAAAGTACTGCGGGGGGGGGGGGCAGCGTACTTCTCATGACAAGGGACAATAGCCAGCAGCTGACCCACGGACCAGCAATACTCTTTTGACACATCCCTGGAGAAAGAAAAAGTTACCCCGCTCTAAAATGACACAGCATGAGCTCTCCACTCCCCACAGCTTTTTAATGGCCCTGTAATCCAATACTTTTTTTGCAGAGGTTGTTGAACTTATTTGTTCAAGTGTTATAATCACTTATGTATCAAATTCCCAGTAATAACTACACTGTGTGGATCAAAAGCTGCAGCCAGCCAAGATTAGTTTTCTGCCAACACAGGGAAAACCCCAGGTTTTGGTTGTTGTTTTTTTTTTTGGGGGGGGGGGATCCAAACAGATCTGGATTTTAGACCAGAAGATCTGGACCGGGCATTACAAACCGTGGTTGGTTGGCTTAGACTGAGTTGACTGAAGCTGAATCCGACAAAAGACGGAGGTCC
>NW_015176563.1:18076-26000 GCF_001447785.1 Gekko japonicus | reverse complement strand
AGCTGAAGAGTGAGGGGCAGATAATGGCAGGTTGATGCTTGGTTGGGAAGGAGACAGAGTTGCCAACTCCAGGTTGGGAAATTCCTGGAGATTTGAGGGGTGTTGCCTGGAGAGGGTGAGGTTTGAAGAGGGGTGGGACCTCAGACGGGTACAATGCCATAGACTTCACCCTCCAAACCAGCCATTCCCTCCTGGGGAACCATTGTTGCCAATCTCCAGGTGGGGGGCTGGAGATCACTTAGAATTACAACTGCTCTTCAGGTAGCAGAGATCAGTTCCTCTGGAGAAAATGGTGGATACTGTGTCATTATACCCTGCCGAGGTTGCCACAGCAAATTGACACAGTGCCCAAGGCCAGGGCACACTCTGAGAGCCTCTTTCTAGAGTTCGTTGTATTTATTTCCACATCGGGCCTTATTCCTAGTGTGTGTGTGTGTGTGTGTGTGTGTGCGCGCGCATGTATGCTTTTAGAGTTGCCTTGAAGAATTCCTTGACAACTGCAACTACTTCAAAAAGCAGCATCTAGATTAAATTTCTGGCATTAACTGCAGAGAGCATTACATCAACGGTTATTAGTTTGAGGGCCAAAATTAAGGTGCCAGCACTTACCGTTTCAACCCTATGTCACAAGCCTAGAATACCTGAAGGACCTCTTCCCCACTGCCCCACACTAATTGTGTCTGATAGTTTCACCCTCTATCAAGGAAGTCCCCCCTAATTTATGGACCCAATTACCCCACAACATCTGCCGCATTTGGGACCCTGGCCCTTTTATAACCAGGCTTTAAACACTTTACACAAGCCAGTTTGGTGTAGTGGTTAAGTGCGCGGACTCTAACCTGGGAGAACCAAGTTTGATTCCCCACTTCTCCACTTGCACCTGGCTGGATGTTCTTGAAAAAGAGCAGTTTCTGTCAAGAGGTCTCTCAGCCCCACCTACCTCACAGGGTGTCTGTTGTGGGGAGGGGAAGGGAAAGGAATTTGTAAGCTGCTCTGAGACACCTTTGGGTAGTGAAGGGCGGGGTATTAATCCAATCTCCTCTTCTTCTCTTCACAATTACCGATTTTTTTTTCTGCTTACCACCGTCTTCAGGTTCCTATCAATAATATGTAATTACATTTTGTTGTTCCCAAAACACCCCAGGGAACTATAATACTGAAAAGACACACAGCAAATCCCCTTGCTTGTCAAGACCAGTTGCCTTTAAGAACTAGGCACTATCATAGCTTTGCTATAGAGGTAATTGTATTTGTTAGCTGCCTTAGACTTTTCTTTTAAAAAGTAGGGAGAAGGATTGTAACGTGAAAAATTATATAGCAAGCAACCTTACTTGAAAATTACAGCATTTATTTAATGATTATTAAAATAGCTTTCTCAATTCAGTTGTTTGCTCCTTGATAATTTTCAGATGATACATCAACATTATTAAAAAGCATTCGTCTGGCATGACTATGACACAGGTTTAAAGTCTTCTTGTATACATAAAACAATTCATATTCCCGTGTCATGGCTGCTACCACACTTCCACACCCTAATAAAGTAGTCTTCATGGTCTAAGTGGTAAGGCCCAGAACTCAGTTCTTCGAAGTGTGAAGGCCTGTTTAAAGGTAATCAAATGAAGCAGTTTTATTGGCTATCGGTAAGGAATGTGCAGATGGACTACATGCAAACAACCTTAAAGAAAAATTCTTCTGAACGTAATCAAGACTTCTTTCCAGTGCTTATGAGACAAGTTGAGTTCTACTATCAAGTCACATTTATAGCAAACAAATTCGGGGATAAAGGATAACATGCTAGCGGGTCTTCAAAAAGAAGGGCAACTGCTCTGACAACACACTTCCGAAATGCAACGAGCAGCTTTTAAAAGCTCCTGGAAATGCAGTAGACTCAAATGCTGAATGACATGACCGAAGACTGAACTGCCAGGAACTGCAAAGTTATGAGGTTTCCATATTATAATCCACATTAAAGTATGTGCATTCCCACAAGATTGAAAGATGATACAGCCTGTGGCAAGCTGCAGGCTACTTTTAAACAAGGCTCTCAAAATCTGTTCACCACCCGCATGTCTTTTAAATCAGAGTAGTATTGATACAGAAAGCTTCATGTTCGTGGGGGGAAAGAACATTAAGAGTATGTAGTTTGGCGGCTTGGTGTCTACAATAACTAACCTCAATGCAAAGGGTTAAGACCAGGGGAATCCCTTCCACTCGTGTTTTGCTCTGGTACAGGGAACACTCCCCCAACAAAAGAGGCTCAAAGAGCTTCTTGTATAAGACTTTTATAAGCCTTTATAGAACAAATCTTGAGAAAGGAATCAAGAAAGCTGACACTTTTCTAGTCCAGGCCTTAATAAAACTACTGCACATCTGGGCATTAACTTTACACTTTTAAATAGTGGACGCAGAAAGCGCAAAACATGCCCTCAGAAAAAGCTGCATTCTCTTTACTCAGTGTCTCCCATACTGACCAGTTATGTAGACTTCCAACGGCCCATCAGACTGAAGCACACCTACTTCTAGTCCTTTTTAGCTGAGAAGCACCAGAATTCAGTACCCAGTCCCAGGCCACAAAATATGTCTCTACAAGCAGAAATCGAGAAAAGTCCGTCTGTCTCTACCACCTATGGAGATACTGAACAAACTGCAATGCTCCTTCAAATTATTATATTGGTTGGTTTAATTCACTTTCATAATTCCAAATAAACTAACCGGATCGGGTCAGCACAGAAACTATTATGAAAATCTGCAGTTACAAAAAGCTTAGTCAATTTTATGGACCGGGGGAAGGCGGGGGGATGGAATGACAAGTGTTAGAAGCATGAAGCTTTGTCTTTGCAATTTCTTCTAG
The DNA here is from genome assembly GCF_001447785.1 of Gekko japonicus. Taxonomy (NCBI): domain Eukaryota; kingdom Metazoa; phylum Chordata; class Lepidosauria; order Squamata; family Gekkonidae; genus Gekko; species Gekko japonicus. The sequence goes on along the minus strand of NW_015176563.1, from coordinate 23,149 downwards.
TCTGTTGCAAGCAGGGAAAGGAGATAGAAAATGAGTACGGGGCTCTATTAGCCTTCACTAGCTTGCTGTTCCTAGTTACATTATTCTCCAAAAGATCTTTCAAGTCAAGCGATCTAATCATATCAAGGTAACCTTACACACAGCTGGAGATCTCCAAGTTATCAAGAAATCTTTTTTCCCCACTGCAAAGACTATGAGATTTTGAACGACAGCTTACCAGACTCACAGGCACATATCCTATCACCCAGCTCAACAAAATGGGATGACTCCCACAGGCGCCTTCCTCTGACATCCACGGCTCTCCAAACTTAAGCTGGACAGAAGGCTTCAAATGTTGTTGAGCAGAGTGGTAGGACACACACCATGACCTACAAAGTTCTTTGCACAAAATGTCCAACTCCTCCTTTTCAAAGGAATAAACCCTAAATTGACTTGAAACTGGCCCTTACAACGGTTCAGAAGCAAGAGCTGAAAACACTCTTCCTACGCAGGCACTAACAGACGCCTCTCTGTATTGCTTCCTCCTTGCTTCTTTTCTTAGTTCACCTGCAAGCAGTTCTCCCGAGGGAGGGTGTTTTCAGGCCACACAGGCAAGACCTGGTGGGATATGCGACTCCACAGCCCACTCAGTTTGTCTGTGTCCATGCGGTTATAGGAACCTGTCATGTGTGAATTTGTAAACTTAGCCCAGAGGAAATCTTTCACTTTCTCCTCAACTTCCACTGGGGTGAGACCCCTTCCTAGTGACTCCTCCTCCAGCAGAACAGTTAAGAGTAGAGCTACATCCTTAAAGGCTGCATTTTCATGGTCACAGTACTTGTAAAATATTAGGGTGGAATCCGCCGGCAGTGACTCAAACCGATGCACCACGGCCGCCTTCTTGCCTCCTGTGAACCCGGCGCTCAGCTCTCGATCCACAGCAAGTTTTACAGCATCACTGTCCTGTGTGGCTTTGTCGGCCCCATCGATTCTGATGGTCGCAGTGCGCTGAGAAGAGGAGAAGGCATCCGCAATCTGGTTGCTTAAACACTTCAGCGCATCTTCGGCTTCTTTTGCAGCGGTGAGCAGTAGGATAACAGGCTCCGAATGAGGTCGCGAGGCGTTGAGACGCTTCTCAAAGGTGGTCTGGATTCTCTTCCACAGTCTGCTGTCCTGACTCGGGTAGCTGCTCATGAGCTTTTTCATCTGGGTCTGAAATGCCAGCAGGGCTTGGTCAGTTTCTGGAGTAGGGGGTGGTGGATAAAAAATATACCATCCACCAGCAGCAATGCAAGCTCCCACACACACCAGAATCCAGAAAACAGAGTGTCCCCTGGACTGTACACTAGAACCTACAGAAAGGGGGTGGGAAGGAAGGGAGAAGTGATACAGATTAGTAGTAGCACACCCGGACTACTTCTATTTCACCCGTAGTAGTGCACCAGGACTTCTATTTCAAGCACACCAGGACTTCTTCAGTCATAAAGAATCAGACTACCTTGGAGGAACACAGAAACATGCAGGGGATAGTTATTCTAGTTCGTTAGTAAAGTTTTAACTTGGAACAATTTACAGGTTATACAATAAGCCTTCATAACTAAAATACTGCAATTCTGAAAGCCCAGTGGAATGGAAGACACACACATCACATTTAAGTGGCTGGATTCAAAGCCAGTTTGACAACGTTTCAACTGTAAATTTGTTGAAAACCACTTAATGTCAAATCCTTCCAGACACAGTAATAACTGATTACAGTTGTTGGATGGAGGAAGGAGTAATTTCAATAAATATTAAGAGTTATGCCATCTATCCAGCAGTTTCCTTCTATTAACAGCTTTTAAGAAGAAGAAGAAGAAGAATCCCATTAGGAGAACATCAAAAAGGCCCTTTCATGATTTTCAGTTTTTTCCTTCATCAGTGCCCTTCTGATCTGGCCTTTTTCAGGTGTAACACCCCACTAGTAAAAATATTGTTTTTTATCAATCCAGGGCTGCGCTTTCTGCAAGTCTCTACTTCCCTTTTCTCAGAATCCTATGCTAGCTCCAAAAAGTTCTAATCCACAGAATGAGAAAATGCAGAGGTGGTCATCTCCTCGTGTTATGAGGAACAAGGAGATCTACTTCTCAGCTCTTTAACACCCATCCTTTCTTTTTCAAAGACATCCAGAGATTTCCTGCCTATATTAGATATGCTGTTGTCTGAAGAGTAGAATTTCTGCTTTCCTTTTCCTCCTGCAGTCTTGTTACGTTCTGCTGTCCCTGTATCTTGGTGCCAGGCTGCACTGTCCTGAAAAACTCCTAGCAAAATCTATCCAGAGCGTTTTATTTTGTCTTCTCACAAACAACTTGGGATGGCAGACGTAGTTCTCCTTGCCTCCTTTTATCTTCAGAAAAATTGTGTAGTAGTAGTTTAGGCGGAGAGAGAGAAAAAGTGTGTGTGAATAGCCCAAGGCCACCCAGAGAGGTTCATGGCTGAGCAGAGATCTGAATCAGTGTCTCCCTAGCCCTAGTCTAGAATTTTTGCCATGATTATGAGTCTGAAGACAGTATAACTATCCTTGACAATTCCTCTGAAGGTTGTGATTCCGAAAATGGAGCAGCAACTCCTAAAACTCTTGAAGTCCAAATGAAATATGATAAGAATAAGCACAGGAGATAATTAACGTAATGTAATGAAATTCTTTTTTTGTTGTTGTCAAAAATGTAATGTAATGAAATTCTGAAAGGTTACTTTGTATTTGAAACTATGATGTACCCAATTTGGCTAAATGGGCTTGATTTAGCTTTATTAATTTTGAAATGTGGCAATCAGTATTACTCCTTTAATCTTTTTTCTTTTTATATCGCTAAAGTAGGAATCACTATCAAGAATATTAGCTTTATTAATTTTGAAATGTGGCAATTGCTAAAGTAGGAATGACTATCAAGAATTTTGTAGGTATGATGATCCTTGCTTTATCTTTATATGTTATTGGTTAGTGTTAGCACCCATTATTTCCTTTCCCTTTTGTAGTGTTTAGAAATAAAGCAATAAAAATTTCAAAAAAAAATTCCAACTGTACCACAGTTATGTAGACAAGCCTGAACAGTTATGATCAACCTCAAACTTGTAAAATACACATCAGCAGATAATCTGAATTATTTCTGGCAGACTGGCACACACGCACAGAGCAAGTAAAAGGATTAAACTCTTACTTTTATTAACAGCTTCCGAATGCTTCTTCAATATGCTGGCTTGAATTTGAGGCTCCGCTTCATCTGATATAAAGTAAGGGGAAAGACTAAATTATAGTACAAGTACTTCTGGGGTCTTGATCTCTCTAACGTGATGCTAACAGGATTCAATTTGCTATTCCAATTTAGATTTGGAATACAGAAATCTAACAAGTTACCTAGAAAAGCTCTGGAATCTGCAAACTTGCATGCTTTCAAAAGGCGATCGGCTCCTTTTCAATCATGCATGCTTTGGAAACAGGATATACTCTTAAAATGGGACAGCCAGACCTTGTACACAGAAATATGGTAGTAAACTCCAAAAACAACATGTATCCCACGACTCCACTTGGCAATGTTCAAAACCTTTCTCCAGCCTAGGGAGCCAGTGAAGAGCCACAAACTGGAAAGAAGACTTCAAGCTTTGCCCAGCATAATGGCAGGACGCATACCAGAAATTCAAACTAGGCCTTGGACTCAGGCAAAGTTACTGTATGGGAAGGTTCTGAATTCCAAACTGAGAAAACGCAAGACCAAGTAGATGTTCAACCTGCAGGGGGTTTTAGACTTGAAGAAATATGTAATAAAAATAAAAGTTTGGAAGAGAACATAGCAAGCTAATTTTGTGTTTAACAGACCCAAGGGATTATAAATACATAACACAGAAAAGGAACCCCCTAGGTATACTTCTGGGTAGCTTACAAAAGAGCAATCTCTTCCAAAAGATAACTGGAGTTACAACATTGACACTCATCTCATCTTTGCATTAATCCATACCTGATGCGTATTCTTCACATAAATCTAATTCCAATTCCTTAATCTAACTGAATACTGCCCTGTGCAAGGTTTAGGTTTGAGGTACACATTGCACGGAGTGCTGAAGGCATGCCTGAAAGCAAGTTATTCCGGTGAAACTGCACTTTGACTCAAGGACAACCCAAAACAGACTTAATCCAATAATAGTACTGATATCCAGCTGCTGATAAGGATACTGCCAGCCACTCTAATCAGATTTTAACCCTGGTAGCTGGCAAACTCCAAAGAACAGCCACAAAAATATTGTGAAGTTGGTGGCAATGAATTCCAGGCACTCTTCTGTCACAACACAACTACTACAATTTTTTTATACCCATAATGTAAACCATTCATGCAATATGTTACCAGCACAATCCTAAGCAAATCCCCCTGGGTTCAACAGGACTTGTACCCCTAGTTTCAGTGATCAGACTGCACTCTCAGGAGCTTCTAAGCCCAAATTTAAGAGAAACAACATCAAATTAAGGAAACAAACACACCCTTGCTAACCCCTGTAGCCCTCCTTCCCAGATCAAACGGACTCCAATTTAATTGCCAGCCTCCACCTCTTGAATTCCACACTCACTCATCTTCCATTCTCCAACCACCACCACCTTGCACTTTTGCAATGCAAAACTAAAAAGCCACCGCCATTCTACTACAGTTCTACCATTTACCACAAGAGTGAATGAGAGCTGTTTAAGACAGAAATATGAAGTGCCAAATAATAACTAAGTAAAAAGCAGGCACATTTTCCTTCTATGCAGGCATACAAACACACACACACACAAAAAAAAATTGGACATTCTGTACGTACTTGGTATTCTAGCTCTCAAGGTTGTCTTTTGGTCAAACCCATACTGCTTCGGAACAGAAGTTTGAGATTCTTTTTTAAAACATGGAAATAATAAAAAATGATTAGATTCACGGTGAACCACTGTGTTTCTGTTTCTAAACAGGATGAACATAAGAACATAAGAGATGCCAATGTTGGATCAGGCCAAAGGCCCATCCAGTCCAACACTCTGTATCACACAGTGGCCAGAAATACCAGTGCCATCAGGAGGTCCACCAGTGGGGCCAGGAC
>NW_015176563.1:5816-15942 GCF_001447785.1 Gekko japonicus | reverse complement strand
CCACAGAACTTCAAGAAGCGAATCCAATTCTCTTAGCCTCTCAATCTTTCTGGACTTTATACCCTCTCTGACATACAGAGCCACCCCACCTCCAACCCTTCCCCCCCCTATCCTTCCGATATAATATATAACCAGGAATCACCGTATCCCACTGATTTTCCTCATCCCACCAAGTTTCTGAAATACCCACAATGTCTATTTTTCCCTCTGACACCAAGCACTCCAACTCCCCGATTTTACCTCGGACACTTCGAGCATTTGTGCCTCTGTGGACAATTTCAATCCACCTCCCTGTAGAAAAGCAACAGGTACCCCCTCATCTCTCTGAGATGAGCCAACCCGAACCAGAGACTTTTCATCTCCTGTCGGCTTTCCCCCAATATTCAGTTTAAAAACTGCTCTGCCACCTTTTTGATTTTAAGCGCCAGCAGCCTGGTTCCTTCTCAGGACAAGTGGAGACCGTCTCGCCTGTACAGCTCCCTCTTGTTCCAAAAAGAATCCCAGTGCCTAACAAACCTGAACCCTTCCCCCCTACACCATCGTCTCATCCACGCATTCGAGACTCCTGATCTGTGCCTGTCTCTCCGGCCCTGCGCGTGGAACAGGTAGCACTTCTGAGAAGGCTACCTTGGAGGTCCTGGCCTTGAGTCTCCTTCCCAGCAGCCTAAATTTCTCCTCCAGGACCTCACGACTGCATTTCCCCACATCGTTGGTGCCGACATGCACCACGACCACTGGCTCCTCCCCAGCACTATCTACCAACCTATCTAAAACACGCGTAATGTCCGCTACCTTTGCACCAGGCAGGCAAGTCACCATACGGTCAGTACGCGGGTTCGCCACCCAGCTGTCTACCTGCCTAAGGATCGAATCACCCACTACCAAGAGCCCCCCTCCCACCCTGCCCAGGGATGGTTCCTTGGTGCAAAAGGATACCCGCTCACCAACTGGTATCACCAGATGTTACATGCACAGATAAAAAGAGAGGACCAGTACCTGTGGAAAAGCTTTTGAAAGAGTTCATGGAGTAGATCTTTCCTTGCCTTCTCCTACCAGCCTGCAACCTGCCCTGGAAAAGCTCCCTAAAAATTAGGGGGGGACCCTCATGAATAAAGTGCACCACAAGACATGGGCACAAGTGAGGATCCTTTGACCCCCAGTGATTTTCAAAACAAGCAGCAGGCTGCTGAGAAAAGGGAATGGTGGGGAAAGATCCCCTCTGCCAAACTATGCAAGCTATTTTTCTTTTTTTACAAGATCCACCCTAGACAGTCTCATGCAATGCACGCATGGCCAATAGGGCATATTCCCATCCACACCATAGTCTGAACGGGAGCCACATCAGATGCCTCAGAAATACAGCCAAGAAAACTCTACAAAATGCTTAAGGTATGTAAGTAATGGGTACTGTACAGAGAAAAAGACGACTAATAGGTCACAATTACTACCTTTTGTTGAATAGTATCTCTGAGTTGTTTGATAATTATAAACAGTATTTTTAACTTCTGATTTGCTCTCGCTCTCATCCTCCTCTTTATCTGCTGCTCCTTCTGAAAAGATAAGAGGATTAAAATCAGATTTCTGGGGCTGTCTGTCATATCACTCTGTATCTAGTAGCAAACTTGGTGGCTTGTGCCAACCTTGAAAGTAGCCAAGACCAGACCCTTCACAAGCATAATACAGTTTTCTGCATATGTGGGGGACACCTCAGGTATAAAAAAAGTTTGTAAATTAACTGAAGAGCCCCACAGACAGAGACACACACCCAGGGGTCATTTCCTAGAAAAAGAGATGCAGGAGCTCATTTGCATAACACATTTGTATATGCAAATGAGTTTAACCCCCTCCCCTTCCCTGAGTCTCTCCGCAAAAGTGGAGAGGCTCAGGGGGAGAGGCAGACATGCCTGGGTTCCCTGCCCAATCTTCTCCGCGGCTCTGGGGCGCTCCAGCAGGAAATGACCCCTGAACACACCTGTGATGGGCTACAGTCCAAGAAGACAGATCAAGATGGGTAGCTATATTAGTCTGCCTGTAGTGGTAGAGAAGAGTAAGAGTCCAGCAGCACCTTAAAGGCTAAAAAAACCTGGCAGGATACGAGCTTCTGTGAGTCACTGCTCACTTCTTTGAGCAGTGCCTCACAAAAGCTCATACACTGTCACAAATTTTGTTAGACTTTAAGGTGCTACTGGACTCTTGCTCTTTTTTATAATCCATGAAAAAATGAGGGGGGGAGGGAATTTGCCCTCATGATTCTAGCTCTTAAAGACTTGAGTAGGCTGAGAAGTTAGACATGTGCAGTGGCATTTCCACCCCCCAAATGTTTCAGTGCAAGCCCCTGCTAATTTTTAAATGCCCATACATTAAAATGAATATTACAACGTGCTATAATTGAGAAAAACAGTTATAATAGTTGTACTTCTAGGAACTTTTTTCTAGGCATTAGACTAAGCTATGAATTGTGTCTGTTTCTAATGACACTTCTCTCCACCCCACACATATAGCTATGTGGCCAGTTGAACAATGCAGGAATTAATTATTAACGTCTGCAGGAAACTAAGTTCAACGAGAACTCACTAGAAAAAGCAATTATGTTTGGATTGGTTAGCAGCAAAAGGAAACCTGGCCGCCAAAGAACACAGGGCCAGACACCATAAAAGTCGACACCAGCCTGAGCATGGAACCACTCAAAGAAAGTGTACAAGATCGGAAAAATGTGGAGAGAGCTGGCCCACAAAAGTGTCAAGAGTTGAACAACAACAAGTTCAACGAAAGCTATAAATGGCCTTGGCACTGTAGTAGATACTATTCAAAAAGAAAATGATCTAACCAGATTTGTTCAGTGTGGAGTCCTTGCCTTGGTCATAAGAATATCCTATTAAGACAAAGAAATGTTGCTTAAGTTATTAAATCAAATACAGGAAACGAGAAAAAAAGGAAGGTTGCCTGTTCTCCCTGGGGCAGCTCTGACTTCTGCATTCAAATAAACTTTAATCCAACCCCACAACCCTTTGGAAGGAGGAGGAGGAGATTGGATAAATACCCCACCCTTCACTCAGAGTCTCAGAGCGGCTTACAAACTCCTTTCCCTTCCCCTCCCCACAACAGGCACCCTGTGAGATAGGTGGGGCTGCGAGAGCTCTTTCAAGAACTGCCCTTTCAAGGACAGCTCTTGTCAAAACTATGGCTTGCCCCAGGTTATCCAGCAGCTGCAAGTGGAGGAGTGGGGAATCAAACCCGGTTCTCCCAGATTAGAGTCCGCACACTTAACCACTACACCACACTGGTATAAACAAAAGCAATTGTAGATTTGTAGCCAAGAGATTAGTTTTGCATTTCTCAATGTTCAAATCCACATTAAGTAGTGTGTACAGCAAAGGTGACTGACAAACAAACAAACAAGTATTGGAGCACATAAAACCAGACATGCCATTGGAAGGAAAAATCACAGAACTGTGACTGGCTTATTTCAGCCATGTCATGCAAAAGAACTCACTAGAAAAAGCAATTATGCTTGGATTGGTTAGCAGCAGAAGGAAACCTGGCCACCAAAGAACACAGTGGCCAGACACCATAAAAGTTGACACCAGCCTGAGCATGGAACAATTCAAAGAAACAGTACAAGATCGGAAAACGTGGAGAGAGCTGACCCATAGAATTGCCAAGAGTCGAACACAACTGAATGGCTAACAACAACAACAACAACAACACATGCAAGCCTTGTACCAAAGCACTGTAGAGCTCTACTTGAGAGATCTAATCATTAGTCTGCTGTGGAAGTTTACATTTACCTATCCTTGGACTTCTTCTAATAGATGGTCGAGTAAGTTCAGAGTCATCGGCAATTCCTAAAATGCTTGTGTGCCCTAACAAATAAAACAAAGTAGAAATTCAAGGAGTTCAGTCATTAAGGAGCTCCACTAGTACTGCCCACATCCTTCAAGTATGGACTGAAAAACTGATCTGATTAACATAACAGTCTGAAAACATGAACAGAACAGCATGCAACATGTACAGACAGGACAGATCATTTACCCATCCACAAAACCCACGAAGTAAATTCTTTAAAGCTCCATGGGTACATATAACACAATGTATAAATGGCATATTTGCATACCCTTGCATATTGTCAGGCCCCCGTGGTACTGCAACCAGTGTTATTAAAAACCTATGGTAAAGATTAAGCATTCTGGAATTGCATGGCATTCTGCATACATGCTGGAATTACCTGGCCTTTTGTATGTATGCTGCATAAACATGAGAGGAATAAATGTCACATGTTACATATGTTGCTCTAAGAGCTTCCTGCCACAAACTGTGCCTATTCTGTGCTGGTTTACACAAGAGAACTGGCACTGAGGACAGAGTAGCTGGGTGACAATGCAGTCAGGAAACCCTCCCAGATACCTACCACCAATGTTCCCTCTAAGCTGAGTTAGTGTGAGCTAGCTCACGGTTTTTTAGCCTCCAGCTCACACATTTTTGTCTTCGCTCAGGAAGGATGGCTCCAGAGCAAACGAATTTACGTAGTAGCCAAATTGCTCGCTCATCACTTGAATGCCAGTAGCTCTCAAAGTAGAGTTTTTGCTCATAAGACCCCACAGCTTAGAGGGAACATTGCCTACCACCTGCTTTTCCCTATCCCAATTGATCACAAAATGCCAAGACACGATCAGCCAAGGACCATTTTAGACATATGAACATATAGCAATGGCTAATCATCTTTTTCATCCTTGGTATGTATTAATAAGCACTACTTGATATATCTGAGGCAGAAGATAGTTAATTAGACCAATTGGTATGCCTTCAAGATATAAATATTCGGTTCCCTACAAATTACTGATCCTAGAAGCTGTTGGGTTACAAAATAGGTTTCATTCCTGAACAACTGTGACTAAGCCATTAGGAACCAAATCATCTTCACCTTCATCTTTAAACAAACAGCGATTTACATGGCAGAAGGAAAGTTCACAGAACCTACATTAAATAAAAATCCTAAATAAAAAAAACACCCAGAATTTGTAATCTATGAGATAACTGTGTGATAAATAATTCCAATGCAAAACTGCCAATATCATAGAGTGACAAGCCAAAAATCACACCTTTTGCCAGTTATTTTATTCTAGCAGAGCTATAACGTTTTGTTCCCATCAGTCTGGGTCCACAGCACCCCCACCCCCCATGTGTATTCGCTATCTGTGGACTCCCAGGGTTGTAATTTCTCATGCCCCTCCTCCTGCTGCAGGCCACTGAGTCCTTTGAGGCTTTGTTCCCGGGTTAAGTGGACCCACAGAATAGCACTGGGGACAGGGGGAAAGCAGTAGAAATCACCACCACCCTTCCACAAGTGGAAATGCCATTCCGAGGACTGCACGGCTAAATACAGTCCATTCATTTTAAGTCAATACCAGTCTGTGAAGTACAACTAGTATGGTACATAGTTGAGCCGAGATCGGATACAGTATACACTTAACACACAATGTGTATAGCCTTCTTGAGAATGTATTGCTTTAATATATCCAATGTTACCTGCTTGCAAACGTGTCCGGCCATTTGAGCGTTTACTGGTTGTTTGGTGCCTGGTTGGGGAAGAGTCATCTGCAAAGTATGAGGGGGAGAATCCTTCAGAAACATTAAGCATACAGCTCTACAGCTTAGAACAAAGATTCCAGGATCAAAAATCAGCTTTAAACAGTGATTAAGCAATTCAAAATTCTATGGACAGAACTGGGCCTCTGTATAATTCACCCCTCCGTTCCAGCAATGCCGAAATACCCTTTCAAAGCACAAGAACTCTCCCCCTCCCTCATCAGAAGACTTGCTTCATATGTGGTTTTTCCTTTTGGGTATTCAGAGAAGTCATATGACACCAAGGAAGAGAAACTGAAGGCAAACTTAAATTAGCTACGTCTTGCAGAAATGTTAACTTGCCTTGAGATCATTACACTATACTAACAGCATGGGAGATACTGAAGAATGTTATAGCATTAGTCCTACACACTTATCTGTAGGTTAGCCCCACTGAACACCATGGGGTTTATTTCTAATTAAGCATATGTAGTACTGGGCTGCACGTGCAGAGAACTAGTGCCACGGTCTCTGCTGACATCTGAAGGCTTAGAAAGCACTGACAAAAATGTGAGACATAGGAGGTCCTTTCCCACAAGTATTCTAATATATTAAACCAAAGGTTTGTGGCTTTAATGCCCCATCTCTTTAATGCTGGAGGTTCTACAGAGAAGAAACATTTGGAATTCAAGGGGGCTCCCTGGTTTGAGGAAGTCATTCAAGAGCGAAAGCTTTCTTAGCAGGTGCATATTGAACATTTCTCTGAAATTTCTAATAAGCACAATAATTAATTTACCAAGATAAACCAGTCCAGATATAACCTGTGCACCAGTTTCACTCTTCTCCATAAAGCTTACTTGTCTTCATTAGGGCAATAAAAACTATACCAGTCCAACCACAGGGTTTTCAGTAATCCAGAACAGTAACCCAAAGAACTGCCTCCAAGCAGGAAGTGGAGTAGATGCTTTTTGTACTTTGCCATGATCATAAACCTGATGAATGTGCTAGGGTCAGTACAGCCCTCTGAGACATACTCTCCCTTCCACCGCTAAAAGTAGATATGCAAACAACAAACAACATGGCACCATCATTCTTAAGAAATCAAACAGGAATTTTAGATTAGCTTTAAGAACACACATCGTAACATTTAACCTGTTGTCAATAGAAACATGGGATATAAAAACTCATAGAACAGATTTCTGGAACCTTTAAGCAAGAGCTTTTATACATAGCTGAATGACCAACTACTCTCAAAATAAATCTGTTTTTTTATGCTTAGTTGCTATGCTCACCTAGGGGACTCCTTTCTCCGTTTCACAGATAAACCTTTGTTTCCAGACCTGATGCCTCAAATTTACATCTGAGACACCAAGTCAAAGGTTGCAGACCTAGACCGTACCTATGAGAATTTTGCAGAACTCTGCCAGTCTTGTATTATTTTTTGCGTAGAACTCCCAATGTACACAAAGCACCAAAAAGAGACCTATTTCCTCATGGAGCTTACAGTATGCAAGATTTTCATAAGGCACAGTAAAGGTGGTGGAGATAAAAAAGAGGAGAATGTGCATTTGTTCTAGACACTTGTGTTCAGACCCAGTTTCAGATGGGCGCTGAATACACAACACTAGTAAAGGTAAAGTTTTCCCTTGCTCAAAAGCCAGTCAAATCCAACTCAGGGGGCGGTCCTTATCTCTGTTTCCAAGCCGAAGAGCCAGCGCTGTCCAAAGACGTTTCTGTGGTCACATGGCCGGCATGACTAAACACTGAGGCGCACGGAATGCTGCCACCTTCCCACCAAAGCGGTGCCTATTTATCTACTTGCAATGTCTTGCTTTCGAACTGCTAGGCTGGCAGGTGCTGGGGCCAGAGACGGGAGCTCAGCTCACTCTGTCACACGGCACTAGGGTCTTGAACTGACAACCTACAGACCTTCTGGTCTTGCAGCTCAGCGTCTTAACCTCTGAGCCACCGCGGCTACCCTGTGCCAACTCAGAACACTGGTCCACCAGCCCAAGGATTGCCTACTCAAACTGATAGTGGGTCTCCATCAGAGACCTTTCACATCACCAGCTACCCTTTAAATGAAGTAACACCTACTGCCCTGTTACTCTGGGCCAAGTCTACTGTACTACGGGACTGACTTTCAAAAGCAACTCCTGCACAAGATCAGGCTGAAAGTACATCCACTCTTACACAACAGAATCTGCAAGGGCCCAGCCTTGTGAAGCCTACCATACATGAAACCCTGAAGTTACCTCTCTGATGCCTCTCACTGGGCCACTGGAATTCCCACCCTACTATACAACTTGCAGGGTCACCTTATACCAGACAATCTCCAAGCCTAATCTACCTCGCAAAGTGGTTGTTGTGAGGATGAGAACGACATATGCCACTCCTTGAGGAAATGGCAGGATTTAAAAAACACTAGGAAAAAATACAAAAACAGACCTATACACTAAATATTCTTAGACTGCCTTACTTATCATATAAGCAGCACATTACTATAACATCACAGCCAGGATCTTTTTGTTTGGGGGCATTTAAATCTTTAAGGGGGCAGTTAAATTACAGTTAATTACATTAATCTGAACACCTGTCTTTAAAGCTCCAAGCTGTTTCTAGCCCTTCCTTTCAAGGGACAGAGCAGCAAGCGCATCAGTTCTTAGGAAAAAAGGGCTCAGAGGGCATTTAGTTGCCTTCTGAGTTCTCCTCCACGGGGCAATAAAGCTTAGAAGGGCACTCAAGAGCAGACAGTCCCCCTTTCTGTTAGCCCAGTCCTGCTGCAGACCACCTAGGTCATGGTGAGTCTTTCAAAAGCATCCCCACATTGCTTCCAGCAAAGTGGCAAAAATTTGGGGAAATTTTTGAAAGAGTTTAAAAAAAAAAAAAAAGCATCCCCAGGAGCCTTTGGGAAACGTGCATGCGAGGAGAGTTAGAATCTGGTAGCTGAATCCTATGAAAAGTTACCGCAGCTCAAGCTTCCCGATTTGAACAGGCTCAGACTACTCTGTGGGCTCCTCCGCATTCTGATTTTCATCACTGGTGTGCTCCTCTTGCTTCCGGGGTTTTCTCCCCCCCCCATGTGTTTTGCTCTCTCTCGTAGTCCCAGAGAGAGCAAAACACATGTGTGGGGGGGGACGACACATGACCCAAAGCAACAGGGACAAACAAGTGACAAAAATGAAAATGCGGGAAGAGTCTTGTGTACAACGGCACCATGGGAGACCCAAGTTCAAATCCCCACTCACTGGGGTGACCCTGGGCCAGGCATAGGGTTGCCAGGTCCCCCCGGCCACTGGCAGGGGATGGGGGGGGGGATATAGGGTTGCCAGAGCCAGGTTGGGAAATGCCTGAAGATTTGGGGATGGAGCCCGGGGAGGAGGACGGGGGCCTCATCCAGTCCGCCTCCAGAGCAGTGCTCCCTCTCAGCTGAGTGAGTGTGAGCCAGCTCACCGTTTTTTTAGCCTCCAGCTCTCATCCGTCGTTGGTTCCTCTTGCTTCGGGGGTTTTCTCCCCCCCCCATGTGTTTTGCTCTCTCTCGTAGTCCCAGAGGGAGCAAAACACATGTGTGTGGGGGGGACAACACATGACCCAAAGCAACAGGGACAAACAAGTGACAAAAACGACAATGTGGAAGAGTCTTGTGTACAACTGCACCACGGGAGACCCAAGTTCGAATCCCCACTCACTGGGGTGACCCTGGGCCAGGCATAGGGTTGCCAGGTCCAAAGAGAGAGAAACTCAGTAAGCTGCCATGGCAGAGTGGGAAACCAAATCTTGTTCTGCCAGATTTGCCAACCTCCACGTGAGACCTGGAGATATCCCACTATTGCAACCAATCTTCAGCCAATAGAGATCAATTCCCCTGGAGAAAATGGCTGCCAACCAGCTCACCGTTTTTTTAGCCTCCAGCTCACCCATTTCTGTCTCCGTTCAGGAAGGGATGTGGCTCCAGAGCAAACTCATTTAAGCAGCAGCCCAATCCCTGACTCACCACTTTAATGCCAGTTGCTCACACAGCAGGATTTTTTGCTCACAGGACTCCGTAGCTTAGAGGAAGCATTGGATATAGTCTATAAAGATTACGAAGCTATGACAGAAGTAATAAAGCCTTATTTTCTAAATCATATAAGAATCTAGTTTGTATGGACAGCTCCCGCAGTGTTCCCTCTAAGCTGAGTGAGTGTGAGCCAGCTCACAGTTTTTTTGGCCTCCAGCTCACCGCTTAGAGAGAGCATTGCTCCCTGGGGCCGTCTCAGGTCGGAAAAATGCAGGGGGCGGGGATGCACCTTCTTCTTCCTCAGGCGCCACGGCCTGGATCCAAACCAGGCCCACACACAGATGTGGGACGGTATGCCAAAGTCCCTGGAAACTGAACACAGCTCAGTGGATTGTAAATATTTAAAGTGGCCGGGACAGCAGAGCCTGATCATTACGATACGTCAACTCTTCCCCCGTTACAGCAAATGGGTTTCTTCACAGCCAAACCTTCCAGCAGGGTTCCAAGCAAGGCTCCCTCTAAGCTGCAAAGTCCTGTGAGCAGAAATTCTGCTTTGTGAGC
>NW_015176563.1:4915-5295 GCF_001447785.1 Gekko japonicus | reverse complement strand
GTGCCTGAGAGGGCTCTGACAGAAGCTGCTCTTTTTCAAGGACAGCTCTGAGAGAACTTGTGACTGACCCAAGGCCACACCAGCAGGTGCAAGCGGAAGAGTGGGGAATCAAACCCGGTTCTCCCAGATTAGAGTCCGCGCACTTAACCACGACACCAGACTGGTAAGTCAGGGGAGCAAATGCTCGGTGCAGACGGGGCCTCTGAGGCGGCAGCCCAGTCGCTCCCTCACCCCTTTCGCGCCGGCAGGTCTTTTGCTCCTGAGACCCCACCCCCCCGGGGGCCCAGTCCCCCCCTCCCCCCTTTCGCGCCGGCAGGTCTTTTGCTCCTGAGCCCCCCCCCCCTCGGGGGAGCCCTGCCTGCCCAAGCTCCCCCCCCCCG
>NW_015176563.1:0-3806 GCF_001447785.1 Gekko japonicus | reverse complement strand
TGGGAGAGGCCCGGCAGCTGCAGCCGCTTCTAGGTCACCGGGGAGGGGAGGAAGATTTAAAGCACCCTGGTTCGGTGCCAGCCTCCCTCCCTCCCAGCCGCCCCGGGTCCTGCGAGCAAAGGCCCTGCTTTGGAAGCTCCTGGCGACGTCCGGGGGCGGATTAACCTCTGAGCAGACTAAGCACGTGCTTAGAGGGGCGCCAGGGCCACAGGGGGCGCCAGGAAGTTGGGGGAAACTGGTGGAATATTAAAACAGATGCTGTATTGCCAGAGCCACTTTGGTATCCTGCTTAAGTGCACGGAGTCGCAGACTCTACTCTGGGAGAACCGGGGTTTGATTCCCCACTCCTGGGATGTACTAAGGAAGGACAGGATTGCCCATTGGAAACAATGGGAGACGCTGGAAGACCCATTGGAAATAATGGGAGCCTGGAATGCCAATTGACTTGCATGGGCTCCATTGGAAAACATTAGAGTACAAGTACAGTTGCAATACAAATGCGGAATGGATTTCCCATTAGGGTCTCTGGGCCCAAATACACTACTCTGGGGATGGAATGAGAGACTTTGTTTCCAGTGGGCAATCCTGTCCTTCCTTTTAGTACATCCCCCCACTCCTCCTCCACTTGCACCTGGCTGGATGACAGTTCTGATAAGAGCTGTCCTTGAAAAAAGAGCAGTTTCTCTCAAAGCTCTCTCTGCCCAACCCACCTCACAGGGTGTCTGCTGTGGGGAGGAGGAGGGAAAGGAGTTTGTAAGCCACTCTGAGACTCCGAGTGAAGGGTGGGGGTATAAATCCTATCTCCTCCTCCTCTTCTTTTTCTTCTTCGAGAGCCACTTTGGTGTTGTGGTTCAGTGGACTCTAATCTGGGAGAACCGGGTTTGCTTCCCCACTCCTCCACTTGCACCTGCTGGATGGCTTCAGGCAAGCCTTAGTTCTGATAAGAGCTGTCCTTGAAAAAAGAGCCGTTTCTCTCAGAGCTCTCTCAGCCCCACCTACCCCACAGGGTGTGTCTGTTGTGGGGAGGGGAAGGGAAAGGAGTTTGTGAGCCGCTCTGAGACTCTTTCTGGTAGTGAAGGGCGGGGTATAAATCCAACCTCTTCTCTTCTTTGTATAGAACTTTATGTAGCCCAAGCTTGGCTTCCTTTGTACAGTATATTGTGTAATCATATGAATAAACTTTTGTTATGGCTGCAACCTGCATTGTATATCTGGTGAGACAGGTCAACAACTAAAATGGACTGGGGGTCAGTGTGGAAAGGAGGGAGGCACCAAGATTGGTCAGTGCTGAGGGCACCCCTGAGCCTTCATCCGCCCCTGCCTGGCATTCAGAGTGGTCAGCCAGCCATTTGGCTGCTGCATCCATCAGTTTGCCTCTGGAGCCCTCCTGCCTGAGCGAAGATAGAAATCTGTGAGCCGGAGGCTAAAAAACTCTGAACTGGCTCACTGTCGACTCAGCTTGGAGGTATAACATACTGAGTCCAGACCCGTTGATAAGTGAAACAGCTCATAGTTTATTTCAGCTCGGGAAAACAAGACAAGGAAAGCAGGACCAGACGTCTGCTTATATCCCCATGGTGAGCCACACCCAAACACACACCCATGCCCATGATAGGATTATTTACAGTGTGCATACATTCTATAGGTCCCTCTAGGATCCTGACCGCCCCATTGGGTGTGTTCTAGGATCCATGCTGGCTGTTGTCTTGGAGAGCGAAGCTTAAGCCATTCGCATGGCTGTGTGAGGACTCGACCGCGTGCGCGGTCTATGTAAGAACACGACACCGGGAACACTGCTGGGAATGTTCTGAGCCGAGAGCAAACCCCTTGAAATCTCCGAAGCACCTCTGCATTCAGGGTGGCCGCATAACAAAACCCAAAATTCCTCTGGCGTATTAACACTTAGCAATGCTTATTGTCGCCCGAGTTTGCCTGAGTCAGGTGCACATCATGCCCTGAAGTGTACAAACCATCCTTGTTGGGGAGTTCTAGGGGAACGCCACTGGGATGGGAGGTGGCCCCCTGGCTGCTAGGGTGGCCAATTCTAGCTTGGGAAGTTCCTGGAGATTTGGGGGCAGCCTCTGAGGAGAGACAACCGTTTCTGGCCCTCCAGAGCTGCCGTTGTCTCTAGGGGAACTGATCTCTGCAGTATGGGATGTTGGAGTAGGCAAGGCCTGTGGTGGAGCCTTATGAAGAAGATCTGAGGATCACTCCACAGGGGGAACAGCTGAAGGTTATCACTGGTTATCACTGGTAGACTAGGGACTTCCCACTTTTTCAAAATTATGTCATCATCGTCTCCTGATTGGCTCTTCTGGAGACTCCCTGCTCCTGTGGAGCTTCCTGTTGCTTTTTGCTCTTGTCACAGAGTCAGGCTAAACCAGAGGTGTCATTTGTTACGAGAGCTGGATCTGACATAAATGTCACTTTGTCAGGCCGGGCCATGTGTGCCATAAAATGCTACACAAGGTACCGGAGATATAAACTGATGGTTTCAGATGCCGAATGGCAATAGCAGGCATATTTGGATTAGGTGTGATATACAGAGGGGTGGAGATATCAGCATTGGTAATGAGACAGGAAACTCAAGTCTCAGTTTGGTACAGGAGGATTCAGCCCAGGAGAATGCAAAGAATAAATGGAAATATGTCTGAAGAAGTGAGCAGTGACTCACAAAAGCACATACCCTACCACAATTTTGTTAGTCTTTAAAGGTGGTAGTGGACTCTTTTTCTAGTACTGTTAGAAACCACAACATATAAAAACCAGTGGGGAGACAGTTTAACAGTAGACAGTTAAAGTTCTCTCTCTTCTATGTTGAATTTGTTCTTCTTTAATAAACCTACTTATTTTCCTCTAAACTGTCAGTGCTCCACTTCTTTCGCATATTTAAACTCTGCCAGCATGGAAATAAGTTTGAATCCCAGAAGATCTCCCCCCATCCATTAATCTGTTACAAAATGAGGCCTCTTGAATGTACAGTGCAATCCGAGGCATGTTTACTCAGACGCAAGTTCTACTGGCTTCTGTGGAACTTTCTCCTAAGTAAGCATGTATGTAATTGTAACCATAGAGGCCCAGTATACAAAAAAACTACCCAGGCTTCCTGTGTTCAATTTTAAATTCTTGAGGTTTGCTCTTAAATGTTTTCTCTTTCTATTGTTTCCAACACCTTTTTGGTTTTTCAGCTACATGTTGCAGCCAAGGTTAGTAACTAACTTTAGTGAATGCTGAAATTCCAACCTGGATTACAAATTCCAGCAAACTGAGCTACTGAGATCAAAATGTTGTCCAGTTTGCTCCCCAGTGGGGAAAAAGGCCAAATCTTTACAGATGCTCATGGATCCTCTAGTTTCCCCCCCCCAAAAAAAAACTTCCGCAAATCCAGTATCAAATCACATGTCAAAGCCAGGACCACAGACTGAACCTTTAAAAAAACAACAACAGATCGAATACTTGGTGTGCAGCAGTGACACAAAAACATGAATCTGAGGCATGTATCATCATCTATTCATGTGATTTTTGCATTGAAACAAAATACAATCCCCTTCATATTGTAGATCATGTCTTAGTCTATAGTCAGCACCACAAATACCAAGCATTCACCATTTTGTGGTGCTACGGTGGCACAAAAACGTAGTTCCAAAACATGGATACTCACGATTTTTGCTTTGAGTCTCTCCAAACACACCATCAAATCACACATCATGTCCACCATAGCCAAATATTACGCCAGAAGAATCACAGACCCCCTGCTTCATGGTGTCACTACAGTGTAAAATTGTGATTCCAAAGCACAGAAACTC
>NW_015176562.1:115011-121970 GCF_001447785.1 Gekko japonicus | reverse complement strand
TATCTATCTATCTTCATCATCATCATCTAATGAATAAATTAAGTGCTGAAATATCTTAATGTCTAAATTACAGTAATAACAATATAAATGTCTATGCATCATCTTAATAATAATCAATCATAGAAGTAAGCAAAAATACAAACAGGAAGTTCCTTATTTGATCACATTACTATCCAGAGGAGGACATGAAACAATGTTAGATAGTCCATAGTATTCCAAACTTGTTCAAAGAGTCCTCCTTAAATTAATAAAGTCACTGCAGTGGGGCATATGTTGATCTTTAAGCTTTCAAAGCATCAGCAAAACCAAATCTCTTGAGACATTCAATAGCATCCATTTCGAGTCACTTCTTTTTCAAGAGCTGATAATCCTTTCCTTCGAGTGGTCAGTCTCCATTGATCACAGAACATATTCATAACAGAACACATTTACCTCCCAATTCACAATGTCTTGAGTGTTTCTTTGAACAAGTTTGGAATACTATGGACTACTTAACATTGTTTCATGTCTTCCTCTGGATACCAATGTGATTAAAACAGGGGACTTCAGGTTTGCATTTTTTCAAGATGGACTTACTTCTATGATTGATTATTATTAGGTTTATACATAGATATTTATATTGTTAGTATTGTAATTTAGGCACTAAGATATTTCAGCACTTTATTCATTAAATACACACACATATTTAGCATTTGGTAAATATTTAATTGGATATATTGTTAGTTCTGACATGGTAATTACTCTATTCTGTTACATTATTATTTGCTGTGATCCCAGTTTGTTTATTGCTACTACGAGTGAGCCAGATGCACAGGCTTGGGCTGGGTCAAGGGGATGGGGCCCTTTCCACAGTTGTCTTTGCTTCCCAGTTTCCCCCTGGTTGCAGGAAGTGGATGAAGAAGAAGAAGAGGAGAAGAGATTGGATGTATACCCCGCCCTTCACTACCCAAAGGTGTCTCAGAGCGGCTTACAAACTCCTTTCCCTTCCCCTCCCCACAACAGACACCCTGTGAGGTAGGTGGGGCTGAGAGAACTCTTGACAGAAACTGCTCTTTTTCAAGAACAGCTGTGCCAGAGTTATGGCTTGCCCAAGGTCATCCTGCTAGGTGCAAGTGGAGGAGTGGGGAATCAAACCCGGTTCTCCCAGATTAGAGTCTGCGCACTTAAGCACTACACCAAACTGGTGCTTGGTGCACTGAGCTTGGACTACTCAGTGGAGTTAATGAGCAGACTGGGATAAAGAAAGCCAGTGGTAATGCTGGCCGAGTTTGGAGTCAGGCTGATGTTGCACAAAATGGTAGACGATAGGCTTCCTTAGTTCCAACAAACCTTGAATGCTACTAGTTTGATGACAAATTTAATTTAATAACACTCTGCATATCACAAGTAGTGTTGTCTAGTGTTTTCATATGGAACGACAGTCATACCACGTCCAACTAAAGGATTTCAGGTGGCCAAGTTGCTGCTGTACAGATGGACCAATGCCTTGGCCTTTATAGCCCAGGCTAGCCCAAACTTAGTCCAATCTGCGCTGGTATTTCCCATTGCTGTGCCTTCAATTTGACATAATCTGAGCCCACTGGGGAGGGCGGGATATAAATACGAAAAAATAATAAATAATAAAAATATAATAATAAATAATATCTCACAAGTTCTTGTCTACATTGCATGCCGCCATGGCCTTCCTATTGTATCGACTCAGCATTGGCTGTCTACATCATTTTATTGCCCTGTAGTGGCCAATCTGAGGTCACTACAGCATCCCACTGCAATTTGTTGTTGTTCAGTCGCACAGTTGAGTCCAACTCTTTGCGACCCCATGGACCAGATCACGCCAGGCCTTCCTGTCTTCCGCCGTCCTCTGAAGTTGGCTCAACTTCGTGTGGGGAAACCTGGACCCAACCCCCCCCCCCCCCGGGTCATCTGTGTGTTTAAAAGCAGCCAGGGAAAATTTTTCTGCCATATATTTTTTTGCTGGTGGGTTAGAAGCACGCCCACCCAGCTTGTTCACTTTCCACCAACCCCGTGCCCCCATACCAGGTCACCCCCCCTTTACTTTCTGCAGGGGAGTCATGGGTGCCGTTTCCTCCCCACAGTGTAGTGCCCTGCTGGTGTCCCAGGAGGCCTCCCCCTTCTCGTGCATGTTCTCCCTCCTGCGCCCCTGTGGTTACCATGGCGAGGACTGATGCAGACAGCTAGCCTTTATTTTGAGCCAGAATGGGAGGGGAAGGGGAACAGAGTACAACGGCACCACAGCAGATTCAGCCCTTGTCAGATCTTGGAAGCAAAATAGTGTCAGCCCTGGATAGTACTTGGAGGGGAGATCTCCAAGGAAGTTGCTATGCCCAGATTCAGCCCTTGTCAGATCTTGGAAGCGAAATAGTGTCAGCCCTGGTTAGTACCACCTCTGAAGTCTCTTGCTTTGAAAACCCCACAAGGGAATGCCATAAGTCGGATGCAATTTGATGGAACTTTCCGCCACCACAGATGGACCAACAGCCTGACTTGGTATCAAGCAGTTTCATACACTCAGCTGAAGATAAGACTGTGTGAGCTGCGACTGTTTGATACAGCTTGGGAAGTAAGAAATTCTACAGTGTACAACTTCTTGTTTTTAAAGTTACTGGCATTTGCATTCCCATTTTCCCAGATAAATTGGTTTTACAACCAACCTTTGTCATGTTAAATACCTTTGATAAGACGTATTTATCTACCCCTTTATAAGGTAAATCAACAGAGCATCTGCAATCTTTTCTCACATGTAAATCTTGCTATATCTGCAGCCACCTTTGCAACATTATTTGATCCCTTTTCAATTTCAATTTAATCTCTTCCATATTCCATCACTCACTGGCTTTTGATATAAATGACCACTCTGAGTGAGCAGAATTAAACAGAATGGAAATGAGTTTATGATATTGGTTTCCACTGGATTTAGATAACAACTTCCTCAGTCATAGTTGAGGAACTATTGAAAACTATGTTTATGGCCACGTTCATACTTTACAACTGTTTAAATTTTGCCATCATCAGTGCTTCTGGAGGACAAAGAGTTCTTGCTTTAACAAAGCTTATAGATCTTTACAGGGGTCATTTCATAGAAAAATAGGTGCAGGAGCTCATTAGCATAACTTATTAGCATAACGTATTTGCATATGCCACACCCCCTGACATCACTGGAAGTGTGTCAGAAGGCAACACCCACTGTTCAGGCTCCACTGGACTCTTTTGGAGTGGGACACGCACAGATCTGTCCTCACAGAGGAGGGAGAGCTTGTACCTGAATAAACCTTGGTCTTAAAGGTGCCACTGGACTGTTTTGGATTGCTAGCTATGGGGAGGGGGGAACGCACAGATCTGCCCTCACAGAGGAGGGAGAACTTGTATCTGAAGGTAGGCCGGGGGGGGGGCTCTGCAACTTACCTGGCTGCTTCTTGCTCCTCGTGGCCCAACTGAGGGCTGCTGGGAGCAGGGGGCGGGGCTTATTGCATGTGCCTGCCCCATGGGCTCCTTACTGGTGGAGCTCCGCTCCTGTGCGCTCCCACAGGAAATGATCCCTGGATCTTTAGAATTAATTTAGTGGTACACTCTTAGGAAATACAGTCAAGAATTATACATTTTTTTTGGTAAAAAAAAATCTGAAGGGCTCAGAGAATGAGATGGGCTTGGGTGGATGTAATATGTCACCGAGCACTTGAATGGGACATCATTGACACTATCCAGTAGGAGCTGATGTCATTCATGCAACTAGATTCCATTTGTCACTCCGCTGGTGAAAACATGATATCCCCGAAAGAGATTATGATGAGTCACTGCTCTGGGAAATAGCATATTCAGGTACAGGACTTTTGCTTTCACAGAAGTTAAAATTCTGTGCGTGCAAATTCAGCATGTTTGCAAAAGAAGCAGACTCCACTTTGCTTTTATGCGTGAATAAAGGTGACCATAAGACAGTGGACAAGATATTGCCTGCCTCCAGGTCACCGCCAGCTCAGGTGGTGAAATAAATCATTATTTATGGCTTGCCACTGACTTTGTCTGGAAATAGCCATTTGCAGAATTCGCTCAAGCATGGGCTGGAGCCCTGCCTTACCTTTTGAAAGGAAAGGAATATGATGATGCTTCCACAGCGGGCATTCTTTCTTCATTTCTCTTTCAAGGAGGGAGCTCATTTCATTGGAAGCATATCAAGCACAGTCTCAATTTCATACACCAGCCAGGGAGCTGAACTAACTTCTACTAATATAGATGATGCCACCAAACCATGAAATCTCAGCTGTAGAGAAAACCATGGGGAAGAAGGTAGAAGAATGCACTTCGAACCACAAGAAGAGCAAGTGGAGAATTTATATGTAATCTAACTCGCCTTTCTCTGAGCTTTTCATGAGCTGCTTAGGTGCCCTTGAGGTGTAGTTGTATAAATCAGGTGTTTTTCGTTATAAGCAGATCCCAGGTAAGGATGCTCTTGAAATCCTCTTCTCCTGAATTTATCACCTAGCAGCTGGGAGTTCCTTTCTGGAATGGAACCAATGAATTATGAACTAGCCATAGTGTCGTTATTGATTTCCAAATTTTTTTACAGATGGCAACCTGTTGCTGATAGAGTAGTGGACTCTAATCTAGCGGTTAAGAGTGGTGTAGCGGTTAAGAGTGGTGGACTCTAATCTAGAGAACTGAGTTTGATTCCACTCATCCTCCACACGAAACCTGCTGGGTGACCTTGGGTCAGTCACAGTTCTCTCCGAGCTGTTCTCTCAAGATCAGTTCTCTCAGAGCTCTCTCAGCCCCACCTACCACAGGGTGTCTATTGTGAGGAGGGGAGAAGGGGATCGTAAGCCACTCTGAGACTCAGAATGGTGGGGTATAAATCCTCCTCTTCCCCCCCATGTAACCCTAACCCAGGCAGACTTTAAAAAGGCATTATTACAACTGTGTATATGGCTGGATCTAGAGGGTGTTTTACCATGGCACAACAATGCATGTGCTCATCAGTAAAACAATGCCCCCAAACAATTTTATTACAGTAAAGTGGGGTTGTTGTTGTTGTTGTTTTTGCAACACACCCTGACAGTACAATTCATTAGCATATTAGGCCACACCCCCATGCTTTCCCTTGGCTTGCCCGGGTGCCCGGCCCTTGGACAGGCCGGGGAAGGCACATTTAAATGCCTCCCTGATCCTTCCAGGACCCCCCCTGGCCCACACGCCTCGGAGTCTCTGGGGGAGGGGTCGCTCTCTAGGCCTTCCCTCTGTAGCCACGCACACGTTTTGGCTGTAGTGGGCGTGGCCAGCTCAGAAGCCAGCTGGAACTCCGTTCCTGTGCGATCCTGCACAAAAATAGCCCTGGCTCAAAGATGAATGGGCTTACTTCCTTTTTTTTTGGTCACCAGGTCACAGGTGACTTATGACGACCCGGTAGGGTTGTCAAGGCAAGAGACGTCCGGAGGTGGCTTGCCAGCCATTGCCTGCCTCTGCATTCGCTTCCAAGATCCTCCTTCCACTTTGACCCCCTTGAATGTTTTAAGGGGGCTGCCGTTTCCCTTTTAACCTGAATTGTATAGCAAAAGTTTATCTGAATCAGCCTTTTTGAACTCTGAAAAGGAAAACAAAAAATGACGAGGGTATTTCTTTTAGGCTTGAAAACTGCTCTGAAGAGGAGGAGAGAGGATTTTGTAGGGAATTCGAGGGTCAGCCAGTTAGAATAGTGCTGTGCTCTTTCGGCTTTAATAGAAGGGGGGTGTTCCCTTTGAGGTCGTTGTTTAAGAGAAGACTGTACATCTGAACAATTTCATAGTGCATCTTCAGGGTGGGCTGCTCAGGATTCAGATTACATTGATTTGGTAGAGATGGACAAAATGCCTTCAGCTCTGTCCAAAATGTGATGGACCTCGGTGTAAATCCTTTTATTAAGACTGACCTGACACACACCATCATGTAAACATTCCAGCGTATGAGAGCTTTTGATCAGGATGAACGTTGCAAAACTTTAAAAGACAGAAGGGTCAAATAGAATCTTACATAGATTTTGACCTTGGTTTTGGATTTTGCATGCACCAGTATCCTCGAGTGCCTGGCAATATGAAAAACCAGGCTTCGCAGTTGCTTGTAAGTTTCAGGAAAAGTCTGACCAGTTTCAAGGGTGGTTCCCCCCCCCTTGCCTGCATCCCTTTTGGTTCCCTTTCATTCAACAAACTAATGCTAAAAAGCATGTGCAAAGCCTGAATGACGAGGATTTAAATGGAAGGTGCTTGCTGGATGCTACTGCACAGTGGTGATAGGACAACTGCATAATTTTGTTTTAAAAAAAACCTTTGGATGCCACTCTCCACATATAACAAGTGACATTCCCACCCCAATTGAGAAGAGCCAGCGCTGTCCGAAGACGTTTCCATGGTCATGTGGCCGGCATGACTAAACACCAAGGCGCACGGAATGCTGTTACCTTCCCACTAAAGTGGTACTTGCTTTCGAACTGCTAGGTTGGCAGGAGCTGGAACTAGAGACGGGAGCTCACTTCGTCATGCGGCACCCGGGTCTCGAACTGCTGAACTACCAAGCTTCCACAGCCTGCAGTTCAGCATCTTAATCACTTGAGCCACCGCAGCTCCTAGTGGTGATAGGACAACTGCATAAATAAAAAAAAACCCTTTGAATGCCACTCTCCACATATAACAAGAGACATTCCCACCCCAATTGAGAAAAAACTCTGGTTTTTGGTTGCAGCTGCAGAATAAATACACACAAACACACCAGAGAAAGAAGAATGGTGCATAGGGCAGGCACACAAATCCGAAGTCAAGCTTAAAGGCTTGACTGCTCAGATTCTCTTCAATAAGCATAAAAGGCCAGTGAGAACTCTGGGGAGGGGGCCTCCAGAAAGGGGTCTGGTATGTTCAGATTAACTGATGTATTGATAGGGTTGCCAGCTCCAGGATGGGATGGATGCTGGGGAGGGCGGG
>NW_015176562.1:112959-114691 GCF_001447785.1 Gekko japonicus | reverse complement strand
ATCGGATTAACTGATGTACTGATAGGGTTGCCAGCTCCAAGAGGGGATGGATGCTGGGGAGGGCGGGGTTTGAAAAGGGGAGGGGCTTCAGTGGGGGTACAAAGCCGTAGGGACCACCCTCTAAAGTGGCCATTTCCTCCAGAGGAACTGAACTCTGTTGCCTGGAGATCAATTGTAATTCCAGGAGAACACCAGGCACCACCGGGAGGTTGGCAACCCTAAGTATCAAGATCCTTTGTGTGTGTGTGTGTGTGTTGTACAAATGCACGGGATCCAACCCATGATGTGATCACTGTCCTCATTTCTGTTCTTCTTTTGGCCATAGTGCTGGGCTTCATTCATAAGAACATAGCATCAGAACATAAGAGAGACGCCAATGTTGGATCAGGCCAAAGGCCCATCCAGTCCAACACTCTGTGTCACACAGTGGCCAGAAATACCAGTGCCATCAGGAGGTCCACCAGTGGGGCCAGGACATTAGAAGCCCTCCCACTGTTGACCCCCCCCCCCCAAGCACCAAGAAGACAGAGCGTCCCTTGCCCCAGAGCCCCCAGCTATACCTTGTGGCTAGTAGCCACTGATGGACCTCTGCTCCATATGCTTATCTAATTCCCTTTTGAAGCCGTCATATTGCCCTTCTTTTCTTTTAGACAATATTTTTAAAATCCTGTTCCTCATTTTGAAGCCTTCGCTGTTGTTGAAAACTAAATAAAAGTTTTTGAACATTCTTGAAAAAAGCAAGTCCTAGTTTGAGATGAGTCAAAAGAGTTAACTTTTTTATTTTTTCCCCCTTATCTTGAGCTTATCTTCGGTTTCTGGCTATTTTTACAGAGCCTTGACATTTCTAATTAGGCAGTTTTACATACAGGCAAGTGAATTTACCCCCAGCTGGGAAAACATGGCTTAGCGAGAGTTTTACATCTGCCCTCATTGATCTACAGATTATCTCACATGCAAGACTGTGTGGCCTTTGGGAGCCAAAACGAAGGGAAACAAATGTGGGAAAGAGCACCGGAAAATCTTTTGCCAGCTTCTGAGTTCAGTAGATCACTTTGGGCAGGCTGTGGAGAGGAAACAGGATTTATCTAGTTTCTTTGCCCTTCAATGTCAGGGTCCGGGCACTGGAGCGGGACACAGATACACCCACTGCTTGTGAATGTGGTGAATTTCAGGCGTCCTGCAATACAATCCTAAGAACACTTTCCTAGAACTAAAACCCTGTTGGATAGACCTGAGTAGGTTTCTGATTAGACCTCCTTAGGATTGGTCACTTCTAGTGCAATCCCAAGCAGAGTTACTCCTTTTAAGTGCACTGGAGTCAATGGGCTTAGAATGATGTAACTCTGCTTGGGGTGGCACTGTTCGTTTTGCATAGCTGTGAATGCTAGCAATGTTGGGAAGACAGGGGGAAAGGCTATAATACACCAAACAAGATCCATGTGATACCCTTTATAGGGCCATGAGACACCTCTTTAGGTTTTCCTGGGAATTTGGAGGGTGGACCCTGGGGTGGGTGGGGTTTGGGGAGGAGAGAGACCTCCGTGGGGTATAATATACCCTATATGGCCAGGGTAGGGTTGCCAAGTCAGAAACGAGCCGCAGCGGGGGACTCCGGTTGGTGGCTGGAGTGCGCGCACGCGCCGCATCAACGTCACCCGGAAGTGACGCGGGTACGCCGGGCACGCTGGGGGCGGGGCCACGACCATCCGAGGGAAAACCATAGAGTTTTCCC
>NW_015176562.1:108607-112609 GCF_001447785.1 Gekko japonicus | reverse complement strand
CAATGACAACGGCACTGGATGAAGGGCATGGTGGTATTTTATTAGTGTTTTAATTGTATTAATTGTGTACACTGTATTTTATTACATTTTATGTAAACCGCCCTCAGCCTGCTATGCGGGGGAGGGCGGGATAGAAGGCGAATAAAATAAATAAATAGTCCATCATCCAAGGCAGCCATTTTCTCCAGGGTAACTGATTTGCAGATCAGTTGTAATTCCAGGTGATCTGCAGGCCCCGCCTAGTGGTTGGCAACCATACCTAGAAGATGCCTGCCATCCTCAAGCACCCCACCCCCATGCCTGCAGCTCTCGTTATGGCCCATAAATCTCCCTGAGTACAAACGGCTCTGACCCCTTCCAGGGCTGAAAGTTGGGGAAACCCTTCTGGCCTGGATGCAACTGCCTTTATCACGTCTTACATATTGAATTTAAAATGCATATACCAGGGGTCATTTCGTAGAAAAAGAGGTGCAGGAGCTCACTAGCATAACTTATTTGCATATGCCACACCCCCTGACATTACCGGAAGTGTGTCAGAAGGCAACACCCACTGCTCAGGCTCCACTCGACTGTTTTGGATTGCTAGCTATTGGGGGGGGATGTGCAGATCTGTCCTTGCAGAGGAGGGAGAGCTTGTACCTGAATAAAACCTGGTCTTAAAGGTGCCACTGAACTGTTTTGGACAGGGGGGGAGGCCGTGGGGAGCTCTGCAACTTACCTGTCTGCTTCTTGCTCTGACTGAGGGCTGCTGGGAGCAGGGGGTGGGGCTTGTTGCATGTGCCCGCCCCCTGGTCTCTTTACTGCCGGAGCTCCACTCCTGTGTGATCCTGCAGGAAATGACCCCTGCATATAGCCTAAATTTCCACTTTTTTTTTAAAAAAAAGAAGTCCTCAAGTCAGCTTACAAAAAAACAGAGTACATAAAAACCAACAACATAAGAAGCTCCGGAATCACAACGGAGAGGAAACTAAACAGCAGGAGCACTTATGAAGAGAAACCAAGGAGCAGTAAAACCATTCATCGGCCCAAAGTCGTGCAGAACAAAGAGGTCTCCACCTGGCACTTAACCTGGTCTTGCTGAATGACAGGCTTGGTTTGCAAGGAAACATTTTTACAACCCAGTTTTCGGTATGCTTGCTTGGAAATGGACCCTGCTGTCTGAACTTAATGGGCCTGTCTTTCTAGTCAGGGTAGATGCACCTAGTACAGTTTCCTATCCTTCATTACTCCAAAGCCCTAGTGTTCTGAATGGGAATTCCAATGAGTTGTAGCCAAAGAACCTTGAGAAATAACCTGCTAACGGAAGAGTTCTTTCCAGCCTCCACCTTTCCCACAACAGTCCCCTGCGAGTCGCCAACAGACATGCCCTGAGGGTTGGATGAAAAAGTTGTGAATGAGGGTTGCTAACTCTGGGTCAGGAAATACTGGGATATTTGGGGGTGGAGCCACGGCACAGCAAGACCTGGAGAGGGGAGGGGCCTCGGCAGGTTACAATGCCATCGAGTCCACCCTCCAAAGCAGCCATTTTCTCCAGGGGAGCTGATCTCTATGGTAATAGTAGGAGATGCCGAGTCCCCACCTGGAGGTTGGAAACCTTGTTGTGAATAGAAGCACTCCTCCCCCACATGGAAAGAAGCATCTCGATCTAAGGTACTAGAACCAGTTTGGTGTAGTGGTTAAGTGCGCTGACTCTAATCTGGGAGAACCGGGTTTGATTCCCCACTCCTCCACTTGCACCTGCTGGATGACCTTGGGCAAGCTGTAGTTCTGATAAGAGCTGTTCTTGAAAAAGAGCAGTTTCTGTCAGAGCTCTCTCAGTCCCACTGACCTCACAGGGTGTCTGTTGTGGGGAGGGGAAGGGAAAGGAGTTTGTAAGCCGCTCTGAGACTCCTTTGGGTAGTGAAGGGCGGGGTATAAATCCAATCTCTTCTTCCTCTTCTTCTAGAAGGTCCTCAGTTGTAGAGCTCTTCTCTGGAGTGGCTGTATCATTATTATTATTTATTAGATTTGTTAATCGCCCTATCCCGGTTTACGCTGGGCTCTGGGCGATGTACCATGGGGGCATGATGCCATAAAAACATATACAACATTAAAATTCTACTAAAAATGAAGAAAAGTAAAGATGCAAACAGAGTTCATGATGGTGGCATCCTGGGAATTTCTTCCCCTAGCTCTGGACTACGGGGCCAGTTTCTGGGCAGGAGGTGAGGGAACTCATAACAGCAATTCAGAGTGGGGAGGGGGAGGGAAGGGAAGGTGCCAGTCCGGGAAAAAAAATTGCTGCCCTCAGGGCTCTTTGTGTAGAAAAAGCCCAGCAGGAACTCATTCGCATAATAGGCCACACCCAACAACAGAAACTCATTAGCATATTAGGCCACACCCATGACAGCACAGCTCATTAGCATATTAGGCCGCACCCCCATGTTACCAGAAGTGTGGACATCCAGCCACACCCACCTTTTGCTTCTTATTCTGCTTACCTTGTTTGTTGTCAAAACCCAGGGCCTTTTTTATAGCAGGAACTCCTTTGCATGTTAGGCCACACACCACTAATGTA
Organism: Gekko japonicus; assembly: GCF_001447785.1. Taxonomy (NCBI): domain Eukaryota; kingdom Metazoa; phylum Chordata; class Lepidosauria; order Squamata; family Gekkonidae; genus Gekko; species Gekko japonicus. The sequence continues at coordinate 110,052 of NW_015176562.1, read as the reverse complement.
GCCAGTCCTAATGAGTTTCTGATGTTGGGTGTGGACTATTATGCTAATGAGTTTCTGCTGGGCGTGGCCAACTTGGGAGCCAGCCGGAACTCCGTTCCTGTGCGTTCCTGCCCAAAAATAGCCCTGGCTGCCCTCAACTGAAAGCCTGGCGGAACATCTCTGCTTTACAAGGCCCTGCGGAATTGCATTAAGTCCCGCAGAGCCCTGATGTCATGTGGCAGAGAGTTCCACCAGGTCCGGGCCAGGATTTCCCCATATTATGGCCGGTTTTAATATTTCCAAAGGAAAGTGTTCCTATTTAGATTTTCTGTTCTGGTATGTTCTGGTTTACAATGAAATTGTACTAAATTGAATAAATTGTAATCTCCGTCACTCCATCCTTTTCCCCTTTTGTTTGCTTTGTCAAGATGAGGACCTCAAAAGCTGATTCAGTGTTCCGCTGTCAAAATCTGGCAGCTGTTCGTAAAAGTTATTACCCTTTTTGGATGTTTTTCTAATGCACCAACATTGCTGCCAATAGGCTTTGCTTTTCTAAGGAAGCCACAGACTTCTATTCAACTATTTGCACGTGGAATGTGCTCAGACTTTTCCTGCATTCGTCTAGGTTCCTGCAGCCACTCCAGAACACTGGAAAGATTATTTGCGGGTCTTGGGGCCCACAGAGAGAAATAACCATGTTGGTGGAGGGCTGTAGTGGGAAGGGACATGCAGATTTGCCTCCTCCTGGCAGGGAAAGTGTTTATGGAAGGGACGAGAGATGTGGCTTCACCCCTTATCCTTCTAACTCCAGCCACCTCAATCCACCCAGGTATTTCTCTGCACAGGTCACAAGATTTTTAGTAGTGCTGGAAAAAAAATGTATTTCATGGGGGAAATTTGACATGAGAAGCAGGCCACACACCCCTAATGCAACCAATCCTAATGAGTTCCTGCTATTGGGTGTGGCCTATTATGCTAATGAGTTCCTGCTGGGCGTGGCCAACTCAGGAGCCAGCCGGAACTCCGTTCTTGTGCGTTCCTGCCCAAAAATAGCCCTGGTTGTTTCCACAGAATCTACCAACTCAATAACTTCCTCGCTGATTGACAGTTCTTCGCTTCGACCTATCCTCTTCCTCCTCTTAGGTAAAGTTTCGAAAGGTCACTTTTTCTTTGCAAGCTCACTCCATTCTGGCTGGCTAGCTTTAATCTTTTAATTAAAAAGGTCACCTCACTTCATTTTTCTCTCCTTAAACCGATTGTGACCAGAAGGCCTTTTTCCCCCTTGCAAATGAGCTGATCTAGTGTTGTACAATAATGCTCGTAATTGGTGGAAAGTGTTAACAAAGAAATCAAGTCCAATAACAAGGTTGGGTTGAAATCATAATCTGTCTCAAAGCTGGAGGAGTCAGTTGCCTTTGAGGTAATTTTTGTGCATCGGGAAGATTAGAAGACACCGGAAAGGTCCG
>NW_015176562.1:96076-108546 GCF_001447785.1 Gekko japonicus | reverse complement strand
TTCTAATGGCCCACAAAGACTTTGTAGAAGAAGCACTGAAATAATTCTGTTATGTCTCATTTGCATCGCCTAACTGGTTTGCTCTGGTTTTAATGAAGAGTCTGGAGGACAGTCTATTTTTACTGGCTTAATATAAAGAAAACGAACTTTCCTTATTCTCACAAGGATTCATTAGAAAAATATCTTTTTTAAATACTTGTGGCACCACAGGCTTTCCCGCTGTATATCTGAAACGTATTTGTCGACTTATTGATTGGGTACTAAGGATGAAGAGATGCCTCCTGTTCCATTCAATTATTGTTGTGGAACTTCTCTTTCTCTTGGCTGAGTTCACTCCTGCTAAATCCCTAACTAGGAGCATATCTAAAATTTATTGTGGGATTGGGTCACGCACAGTTTGTGGCAGTCCCTTCCATTTGTATGCTTCTTATTTTTAATTCTATCTTTTGAGACACACACACATTCACAAAACAGATTCTGAAAAAGCAGTTTGTTGGCAAGTTCAGTGCAAAGTGCTGGTTATACCCTTTAAAGCCTGTCATGGCAAGGGACACGCATAAGAACATAAGAAGAGCCGTGCTGGATCAGACCATCTTGTTCAGCATCCTGTCTCATACAGCAGCCATCCAGTTCCTCTGGACAGCAAACAACAGGGCACAGAGGCCTTCCCCTGTCAAGAACATAAGGAGAGACCTGCTGGATCAGATCAGTGCTCCATGTAGTCCAGCATCCTGCCTCACACAGTGGCCAACCGGTTCCTCTGGAGGGCAAACAACAGGGCATAGAGGCCGAGGCCTTCACTAGAACATAAGACGATTCCCTGCTGGATCAGACCAATGGTCCATCTAGTCCAGCATCCCGTCTCATGCAGTGGCCAACCAGTTCCTCTGGAGGGCCAACAACAGGGCAGAGAGACCAAGGCCTTCCTAAGAACATCGTAAAAGCCCCGCTGGATCAGACCAGTGGTCCATCTAGTCTAGCATCCCATCTCACATAGTGGCCAACCAGTTCCTCTGGAGGGCCAACAACAGGGCATAGAGTCTGAGCCCTTCACTAGAACATAAGAAGAGCCCTGCTGGATCAGACCAGTGGTCCATCTAGTCCAGCATCCTGTCTCACACAGTGGCCAACGAGGGCATAGAGGCAGAGGCCTTCCCCTGAGGTTGCCTCCTGGCTCTAGGATTCAGAGGCTTAGTGCCTCTGAATGTGGAGGTTCCCCACAGTCACTGTGCCTAGTAGCCATGGATAGACTCATCCTCCATGAATCTATCTAATCTCTCTTTAAAGTTGTTTCTTCCTGTGGCCATCACTACATCCTCTGGTGGCAAATTCCACATTTTAATCACTCTCTGTGCCATTTTTCCTTTTGTCCATCCTGAACCTACTGCCCATCGGCATATCTGAAGGACCATCTCTTTCCATATGTCCCCTGTGTCACATGGTCCTCTAGTGGACGCCTTCTGCTTGTAAGCGCCTAGTAATGGTGAAGCCTAGTGCCTTCATTGTAGGCTGCAGGACAATACGAACCATGATCTCCTTGGATGCCTGCTGCTGGTGGCAGATGGCGCTTCCTGACCATGGGAAGAATAAGAGAGTGCCATTTCCTTTTCCTCTGGCTCCCTCCCTCTTTCCTCCCCTTCAGTGCAAGCTGGTGTCTCTTTTACCCATGAGGCCTTCAGCCACAGCAGAGAGGAGGGGCTGCCTCTCTCATGTCCTGCACAGTCCTCAGTGCTAAGCGGGCTGGCAACTCTACATGAAGTGTCTTCTACTGAATCAGACCACTGGACTCCATCAAGATCAGAACTGTCTACTCTGACTGACAGGGGCTCTCCAGGTTTTCAGGCAGAGCTCTTTCACACGATACCGGGGCTTAGGATTGCCACACCCCAGATGAGATGAGAGTGGGGGGCCCCTCCAATTTCATGGGCTCTGCTTGCAGCCAGCGAGCTGGCCAGCAAAGCAAGCCCCGCCCCCAACAGCCACAGTCTGGCACGGTGTCCCCAGTGTGATGACATCACAGGGAAGTGATGTCATCATGCTGGGGATGTTGTGTGGCACTGGTGATGCTCTGGTATTTTGGACAAAACTCTGTGGTAACCATAGAGTTGTGCCCTGAATACCAGTGCATTGCTGCATGATCTCCTTGGTGTGATGATACCACTTCCATGTGACATCACATCGGGGACATCGCGCACAGCGATGTTGTCCCGACCCCCTCTCCCAGAAAGCTCCCTCCCACCCCCTATCAACAAGAGCTTAGGACCTGACAACCCTACCGGGGATTGAACCTGAGACTGTCTGCCAAGCAGACATTCTTCCACTGAGCAAGACCCCTCCCCGCTGGTGCACGGGAACCTCTGATAGCTTCATCAGTCAACACTGAATGTGCGGAGCATGGAGCAGATCATACTCAGCAGGTGTCAAAGCGTCAGCTGCCTGCCTCTCCTAAGAAGAGAAGAAAGCACTGCCCATCTTGTACTTTGTCTCTGTTGGTTTTTTTAGTTAACCTTGGGGATATTTGAACATGAGGATGAGTAAGAGACTGTCTGCCCTCGATACTGTCCTTGAATCTATGCCCAAATTTCAGCATTTTTTTTTAAGCTCAATGCATTGATCTGTAGCCAAACGAGTCACAAAACATATGTACTTAAAAAAACAAAACATATTGCACTGAATTAGGGCACCGTTTTCCATTAACTTAAAAAAAACCAAAACAAAAAAACCCAGCATCTTGTAAAGGAGGAACCAGCTGTGATTTGGGTCATTTGAATCCTCTGTTATATTGAATTTAGCACGAAATTCCCCAATGGGTATCTGTCTGATGGAAGCCGAAGCAACTGATGTGATTAAGGCCAGAGTTTTTGATTAGCTGGACTTTGACAAGCCTTATTGGATTGTGTCAGGTGGGGATTTCTTGAGGAATTGCCTCTGTCTCGGAACTCAACCACAAGCTGACATGCTGGGGAACTTGGGATTTTCAGGCTATGCATCCGTAAAAGGAATAATTTTAATTGGCAGAAATGAAAGAGTGGGAAACGTGGGCGCATTAGCACAAAGAGACTTAGCCTGACAGGTCAGTTTGTTTTGATTCCAGCCGCCAGCAATCCGGGTGCATGGAACCTCCCTCCCCCACCCGGTCCCTCAGCATCTTTCAAACACACAGTGTGCCAGAAGAATGCAAGAGCCAGGAAAGTGGCCAACCTGTTCCGGAAGGCGATCACAGCTGGACCGATTATTAGTCAAGCATTGCTAATAGGATGACCAACCAAGCCGCCTGTGACAAGTGAGGTCGGGAGGTGGCAGAGGTGAACGGGCTGTTTACTGAACATCTCGCTAATTATTCGTCTCCATAACCCTCCTTACATGGGAGCCTTTGAGTGTTGCAGAAACCTCCTGGCCTTGCCTATGGAGTGAGAGTTCAGTAGGTATTTAATAACTGCAAAATTGCATCTCATTGTTCCTGTTGAATTTTAATGCGACGCAGTGCTCCACGCAGGGCTTAATTTCCTAATTTCTTCTGGGCTGCGGTGCCAGCCACTGGCATTGCTCGAAAGTGGCGTTTTCTTTGGTATCCCAGATTGAGCAACGACCCCATCTCAGGGCCTGCTGTGTGATTCCACACTGGGCTTTTCTTCATTTTCACTTACTGTGTCTCTCTAAATATTGTGCGGCCCGTCATCTGATTGACGACAAGGAAATATTCTCCAAGGTGGCTCACGAAACAAATGAAAACCTTAATTCTGGAACTGAATTCAGCATCAAAGAGGAAAATGTGCAATTATGCTGGGGGAAATACTGAAAAGTTCACCACAGAATCAACCGAACTTGGCGGCAAAACCAACAACAAGCCAAGGCCAGAGTACAGGTCACATGATGCGAGGGTTGCCAGGTCCCCTCTGGTCGACTACTGTGGGCAGGGGCCTGTCTTTGTGACCTTGCTCATTTGTGAGGAAAAGGAGAAAAGGGATTGCAGACTGTAGTGTATTCAATACACTACACATTGAATGCCTATGTCTTGTGAATCATCTCATTGGAAAGCTATGTTAAGCTTCGTCCTGGGCTAGGATGCAAATACACCCAATCGTATTGTTAGCCCAGGAAGCACTAGCCAATCACCTTACAGCAAGCTCCCTGAGCGGGAACATCTGTGATTGGTCCTTATGGCTTCAACCTTATTGGTTGTTATGTGTACAGTGGGCGTGGCTATATTAGCCAGGAATGTTTAAAAGCAGGACAGCTGCAATGTTAAAGCTGTTCTGGCTATCAGATGTTGATAGGTGTTGGAAAAGTGTTCGAGTTGAAGAATAAAGTTGTGTTCTTGCTGAAATCACTCTCTGACTATTTGTTAAGCTCGCGACTTAACACAGACAGATTTCCTATCATTCATTCATTCATTTTGATTTCTTAACCGCCCTTCCCTGCTTATGTGGAGCTCAGGGCGGTTTACAATACCATAAATGTAAGCAGGGGTAATTTCCTGCAGGAGTGCACAGGAGCGGAGCTCCGGCGGTAAAGAGCTCAGGGGGTGGGCACATGCAACAAGCCCCACCCCCTGCTCCCAGTAGCCCTCAGTCAGAGCAAGAAGCAGCCAGGTAAGTTGCAGAGCCCCCTCACCCACCCCGGTCCAAAACAGTCCAGTGGCACCTTTAAGACCAAGTTTTATTCAGGTACAAGTTCTCCCTCCTCTGCGAGGACAAATCTGCACGTTCCCCCCCCCCCAATAGCTAGCAATCCAAAAAAGTCCAGTGGAGGGAGGGGTGGGTGTTGCCTTCTGACACACTTCCAGTGATGTCAGGGGGTGCGGCATATGCAAATAAGTTATGCTAATGAGTTATGCTAATGAGCTCCTGCACCTCTTTTTCTACAAAATGACCCCTGAATGTAACAGAACCTTCGCTGGCCTCAATCAAAGGCCTGGCGGAACATCTCTGCCTTTCATGCCCTGCAGAACTTTATAATTGATCAGGATTATTGACAGGATTGTTAGGTTTTTGAACTGAGGCGAAGCAGCAATTCACATAGTCTATTTAGTTTCAGCCTCTTGGCTCCACCACAGTCTAAGGTGTTTAGCACAGGGCATCTCAGTACCATTGCAGAAGTTTCAAACTCCCTTCCCAAGGAGGTTCACTTTTCCTCTTCCCGGTTGACCTTCAGATCCACAGATCACTTTGTTCTAAAGGGCATTTGGGCATCAGTTGGGATGCCAGCTGCCAAGTGGGGCCTGGAGATCTCCCAGAATTACAACTCATCTCCATTATAGAGTTATCAGCTCTACTGATAACACTCTGTTTATTGGGATACTGACACTTGTTCTTGGAGGGAGTCCATATGTATGTCCAATTAGGTTTCCAACCTCCAGGTGGTGGCTGGAGATCTGGGATCACAACTGATCTCCGGGCAACTCAGATCAGTTCATCATAGAGTTCCCATTTCCCAGGTGGGAGCGGGGAAAACCCCTGCAGGAGCCCACCGCCGGCCAGCTGGCTGGTGGGAGGAAATCGCCCCCACTCCTGCCACCATGCACAACATGCTGATGTTGCCCGGAAGTGATGTCAGTGCACCAGTAATGTCATGGGGTGACGCTCCGCTTTTTGGGCAAAACTCTATGGTTTGAGGCCATTTTTACCATAGAGTTTGCCGGAAAAGCAGAGTGTCGCCCCAACGTGGCTGATGTGCGGATGTCACTTCCAGGTGACGCCAGCACATCGTGCAATCTCCCTGCTCACCCCGGAACATCTCCCAAATCCCCCCACCGACATGATGAGGTGACCTGGCAACCCTAGTTCATGCTTGCACGATCGGACAGGGGAAGGTCCGTCCGTGGCCCGTCGGAATCCGTTAGAGCCGGACTTTCCCCGGTGTCTTTAACTCCACTTCTGCGGCGGAGCAGCACGGGTTGCCGACGACTGTGGGATGCTTCCCAGATGTTGCTGTTGTCTGATCGCTCCCTTTAGATCCGTCAGGCATTCACGCCCATGTCAGATGTAAAGGTGCATACGATTGCAGCCCCTGATTGGCTGAGATTGCTTCAGGAGCAAGCCCATGCGTGTGTGTTTGGTGTAGTGGTGAAGTGCGCGGACTCTAATCTGGGAGAACCGGGTTTGATTCCCCACTCCTCCACTTGCACTTGGCTGGATGACCTTGGGCAAGCCGTAGTTCTGATAAGAGCTGTTCTTGGAAAAGAGCACTCTCTGTCAGAGCTGTTTCATCCCCACCTACCTCCCAGGGTGTCTGTTGTGGGGAGGGGGAGGGGGAGGGAGTTTGTAAGCTGCTCTGAGACACCTTTGGGCAGTGAAGGGCGGGGTATAAATCCAATCGCCTCCTCCTCCTCCTCCTCTTCTTCTTCTTGATTCCCACTCCTCCACTTGCACCTGGCTGGATGACCTAGGGCAAGCCATAGTTCTGATAAGAGCTGTCCTTGAAAAAAAGAGCAGTTTCTGTCTGAGCTCTCTCAGCCGCACCTACCTCATAGGCAATGTTCCCTCTAAGGTATGGAGTCCTGTGAGCAAAAATTCTACTTGGTGAGCGACTGTCATTAAAGTTGTGAGCAGGTGATTTGGCTACTGCATAAATTAGTTTCCTCTGGAGCCATCCTTCCTGAGCTAAGACAAAAATGTGTGAGCCGAAGGCTAAAAAACTGTGAGCTGGCTCACACTAACTCAGCTTAGAGGGAACCCTGCTCACAGGGTGTCTGTTGTGAGGAGGGGAAGGGAAAGGAGTTTGTAAGCCACTCTAAGACTCCTTTGGGTAGTGAAGGGCGGGGTATAAATCCAATCTCTTCTCTTCTTCTTCTTCTGTGTGTGTGTGTGTGTTTGTTTAAAGGGCACCAGGCTGGGCAAAGAAGAGGCATCTGTGAACCACGAACAACTCCACACTGGAGTCCCACATTGTCCCCCTTCCCCCCAAAATTCCTGGAGGCGACTATCATGCCTTCCCTTCAAAAGAGCAAAGAGCTGTGATCCTTTCTGGGCCAGCCTGCCATTCTGAGATTTAATTGTTTGGCAAAGATTAATTGGGACCCCCGGCATTGCCAGCTGTGCCGCCCGCGAGAGGCTCCTGCCGAGTGGCATAACAGTCACCGTGATGCATTCCGCCACCACTCCACAGGCCTGTGATTCATTGCTCTGTCAGTCGTTCGAGATACAGTATATGAAAATGCCATATAAATGCAAATCCAAGCACAAACACCGAATCCCCCTGTTGGGTAGTGATAAGGTGCTCACCCCGATGACATATTATGATTTAAAAGTGGGAAGTCATATAAGCGTAAAGGGCGGGGGGCACGGACGACAATGACTCTTCAAATGCATTTGACTTTTTTCCCCAGGGGGGGAAATATTTCAGGTGTTTATATTTTGGCACATTGGCCTTTGGGAAAGAGCTTCCTCTGAAGCCCAGGAGAGTCGGCTTTTGTGATTAATTCAATTAGCGGAGGATAAACTCTGAAATGGAAGGGGGGAGATGATGGAATCACTTCTTCAGGGAAGGGTGTGCCGCCTAGGAGTGCTACAAATATATGAGATGTGAGGGGAAGCAAAAACGGCAGGCTTGCCATTGCACAAAAGTATCTCAGACCAGGCCCGTAGCTACAGTGGGGCATCTTGGGGCTAGGCCTCCCCGACTTACTGGCAAGCCCCTCCGACTTCCCATCCAGCCCAGGGTGTAACAGCCTTCCCCCCCAGATTAATTTGATTAGCCAGTGCCCCCCCAAATTTAAATGCCCCCTGATTTAAAAAATCCTGGCGACAGGCCTTTCTCAGACACTTCTGAAACCACCGGGCTGTCAAGATATCTTGCAATATTTCAAAACACAGTTTTAACTGCATTTTCCCTGCCCACCCATTCCCTCTCCCAACAGATTGTAATTAATGAGAGAAAATATGATTACCGTTTCAACTATAAAATACTGTTCGTAACTGCCTGTAGACATGCCACCTTGAAGAACTCTTAAGGTAAAAGTCACGGTGTGATGCAATTAAAAATGGTGTCTCGCACGGCTCGGAAGAATCTTGTGTGTGTCAAGTGCCATCAAGTTGCAGTCAACAGGCGACCCCAGCAAGGGGCTTTCAAGGCAAGTGAGAAGCAGAGGTGGCTTGCCGTTGCCTTCCTCCGCAGAGTCTTCCTTGGTGGTCTCCCTTCCATGACTTATGGTGACCCCAGCAAGGGGTTTTCAAGGCAAGTGAGAGGCAGAGGCAGTTTGCCATTGCCTTCCTCTGCAGAGTCTTCCTTGGAGATCTCCCTTCCACGACTTATAGTGACCTCAGCAAGGGGCTTTCAAGGCAAGTGAGAAGCAGAGGTGGTTTGCCATTGCCTTCCTCTGCAGAGTCTTTCTTGGTGGTCTCCCTTCCATGACTTATGGCCATCCCAGCAAGGGGCTTTCAAGGCAAGCAAGAAGCAGAGGTGGTTTGTCATTGCCTTCCTCTGCAGAGTCTTCCTTGGTGGTCTTCCTTCCACGACTTATAGCGACCCCAGCAAGGGGCTTTCAAGGCAAGTGAGAAGCAGAGGTGGCTTGCCATTGCCTTCCTCTGCAGAGTCTTCCTTGGTGGTCTCCCTTCCATGACTTATGGACACCCCAGCGAGGGGCTTTCAAGGCAAGTGAGAAGCAGAGGTGGTTTGGCATTGCCTTCCTCTGCAGAGTCTTCCTTGGTGGTCTCCCTTCCAAGTACGGCCCTATGTAGCTTCCACAGTCTCTCAAGATCAGGCTTCCAGAAAAACATTTGTGTGCATGTAAAGTGCTATCAACAGTAGACTTATGGCGACCCCAGCAAAGGGCTTTCAAGGCAAGTGAGATGGGGTGCCATTGCCTTCCTCTGCAGAGTCTTCCTTGGTGGTCTCCCATCCAAGTGGTGACCATGCTTAGCTTCGAAGAAGAAGAAGAGTTGGATTTATACTCCGACCTTCACTCAGAGTCTCAGAGCGGCTTACAAATCTCCTTTCCCTTCCTTTCCCCACAACAGACACCCTATGAGATAGGTGGGGCTGAGAGAGCTCTTGTGAGGACTGCTCTTGAGAGAACAGCTGTGAGAGAACCGTGACTGACCCAAGGTCACCCAGCTGGCTGCATGTGGAAGAGTAGGGAATCAAACCCGGTTCTCCAGATTAGAGTCTGCCGCTCTTAACCACTACACCAGACTGGCTCTGTGATCTGATGAGATTGGGCTACACCATGCCCCCTTCCCTTCCAGAAGAAAAGTACTATGCCAGTTTGGTGTAGTGGTTAAGTGAGCGGACTCTAATCGTGGAGGACCGGGTTTGATTCCCCACTCCTTCACTTGCACCTGCTGGATGACCTTGGGAAAGCCGTAGTTCTGGTCAAAACTGTCCTTGAAAGAGCAGTTCTCTCAAAGCTCTCTCAGCCCGACTTCTTCTTCTTCTTCGTACTTTATTATAACATAACATCCTTGTAAGGTTGTCATGTTGGTGTGCAGTAGAAGATCAGATGAAGGAAACTTTGATTCTTGAAAGCTTCTACGACCCCCACCCCCGCCCCCCATCTTTTTGGTCTCTAAGGTGCTACTGGACTCAAATCTAGCTATCCTTGCAAGGTATTACATGTAACTTGCTTTTTGAAATTATGGTACATCTCTTCTCTTCTCTTCTCTGAGTACTTCTGAAATAAAACATGAGGAACAGTAAGTTCCTTGAAACAAGGAACAGGTGGCCAGCCGGCTTGTAAGTCCCCAAAGTGTAGGTGCCCATAGGCATCCCTTTTTGGCAGGTGCCCGAAGGCTATTGACTTCTGCAGTCTTGGTGTTTTTTTTAAATGTCCCAGGAACGAAAGCAGGAAAGCGCCAGGTGCTTCTTTGCTCCAGGTGTCTTCTGAGAATAAGTTTGGGATGGCAAGTTGCCTGCACAGTGTGCATTGTTACCGCAGATCCATGAAAAGGTAAAAGGAACTTGTGGTCTGCTGTGCATGAAATCCTGTTTTGCAGGGAGAGGAAAAATGCATAATAGTTTTGGTGTGTGTGTGTGTGTGTGTGTGGATAGACAGACAGACAGATAGATAGACAGACAGACAGACAGATAGACAGATAGATAGAGATAAAGGTAAAGGTTCCCTTGCTCTAAAGTCAGTTGAATCTGACTTTAGGGTTGCGGTGCTCATCTCCATTTCCAAGCCAAAGAGCCAGCGCTGTCCGAAGATGTTTCCGTGGTCATGTGGCTGGCATGACTAAATGCCAAGGCACACGGAACACTGTTACCTTCCCACCAAAGTGGTACCTATTTATCTACTTGCAATTTCTTGCTTTCGAACTGCTAGGTTGGCAGGATAAACATGCATCTGGCCTATTTGATGAGTAATGGCAAAAGTGAGTTTTTCAAACTGATGACTCACCCATGGCTTGATACGAATTAACATAATGAGGTCTTTCTGTACCAATATATTTTGTAAAATGACTTCAAACTTATGGGCTGAGCAATGGAGAGAGAGTGTGGTGCAATGGTTAGAGTGCTAAACCGAGGATACCTGAGAATATCTTGAAGCCAGCTCAGGGAGTTCTAGAGGCAGGCACTTAGTGCTCATCCTAACTGAGAACTGAGAATCTCAGGCCACCTTAAATCAAACATTATTTATTCCTGCAAAATTTATTTATCTTAGTCTGTGGTCAGACATGCCATTTGGTGCGGAACGGAAGCGAGCCTATTTTCCCCGGCGTTACGTGATCCCACATCCTTTGTAGCTGTGGGCTCAGCCCATCACTATGCGATCAGGTGGTTCGTTGGGCCGAGTGGGGGGGGGGTGTTTGGCTTTTGTTTCCCATGCACATACACGAGGAATCGCACCTCCGCACTGAGGGTTCCCCATGGAATATGTGGTTATGCGCAGAGGTCATTTCGGGGGGGATCGCGGGGGGAATCGGAGTTCCCCCGGGTGAGGTGCAGGGGGCGGGGCACATGACGAAGCCCTGCCCCCTGCTTCCGGCCGCCCCGCTTCCAGCCCTCATTCAGCCAGGAGGAGGCAGGAGAAGAGGGAGGGTAAGTTGCTTCCTCCCTGCCTCTCCCCACCCCTGCCTGCCTGGGGCCAGGGAGGGCCTTGGCGGGGCTTCCTCGCACTCCCGCCGGCCTTGCAGATCCATCGCCGGGCCCCTGATGTCAGGGGGTGTGGCATATGCTAATGAGTTATGCTAATGAGTTCCCTTAGCTCTTTTTCTACAAAATGACCCCTGGTTATGCGCATACTGCTAAGTGAACGGGGGAAATGGCACCGAGTAGGGATGGAACGAGCAGACCATCCCATCAGCACGAGAGCATGCTTGAGTGACCAGAAAGGGGAAAGTCCACTTGCAAACAATGGATACTGCCCATCGGCAAGCATTAGGACCAGTCTTTCCCTGCTGTCTTTTAACTCTGCTTCTGTGGCAGGGCAGCACGGGGTGCTGACAGCTGTGGGAACTCTCCCAGACGTTGCTGTCTGATCTTGCCCTTTAGATCCACCAGGCATTCGCAGCTGAGTCAGATCTAAAGGGCTCTTCAAGGTGAAGAGATGAACGGAGGTGGTTTGCCATTGCCTGCCTCTGGGTACCAATCCTGGACTCCCTTGGCAAAATTGCAGGGGTCCTCATGCAGTTTGATTATTGGAACGTTCTCCGTGTGGATGATGTTGGCAGTATCGCGGTTCCTGTGCTAGGCTTCAGTGGCCTCTCCAGTTCAAGCATTTATTTATTTATTTATTTTATTTTATTTTATTTCACTTATACCCTGCTCTCCCCGCAAGCGGGCTCAGGGCAGCTTACATAGGCACAACTGTGCAATAAAATACAACAGGATTAAAACAGGTAAGGCACCAAGTGCAATAAAAATAGGACAAGTTAAAAACAATTAAAACAAAAACGCGCATCTTGCAGAATACATTAGGAACTAAAATACTCCCTACTGTATATCGCGGTGGGATCAAAGAGGGGGGATGCCATGGGCCAAGATGTTCCAGGTGGTCAGTCGGCCCAACCCGGCGGTCCTGCTCTGCAGTTACTTGGTGGTGGCTCCTCCTTGCATTGGACAACTCAGCAGGAGTCTCTGCTATGAGGCCTATTAAAGGAAGCGCTGAAATGCCACCACCATGGGCTGCATGAGAAGAATACCACCAGGGATGCCAGCTCCAGATTGGGGAAATCCTGCAGATTTGGGGGGTGGAGCCCGGGATGGATGGGGTTTTGGGAGGGACCCTCAGTGGAGTACAATGCCATCCAGTCCACCCTCCAAAGCAGACATTTCTGTAGTCTGGAGACCAGTTGTAATTCCAGGAGGTCTCCACCCTGGAGGTTGGCAGCCCTGAAATACTGCCCAACTTACAAATGGTAGCCATTTGTTTTTAGGACCCAGCGGAACTGTTGTGGGATACTGAACTAAAAGTCATTTCCGGCTGCATTCATGTTTCATTAGGAAGCCTCCAAACTCATCTCAGTAGAGAAGAGGAGGAGGAAGAAGACGAAGAAGAAGAAGAAGAGGAGGAGGAGGAGGAGGAGGAGGAG
>NW_015176562.1:18021-95999 GCF_001447785.1 Gekko japonicus | reverse complement strand
CGCGGTCTCGCCCCACAACAGACACCCTGTGAGGTAGGTGGGGCTGAGAGAGCTCAGACAGAAACTGCTCTTTTTCAAGGACAGCTCTTACCAGAACTATGGCTTGCCCAAGGTCATCCAGCCAGGTGCAAGTAGAGGAGTGGGGAATCAAACCCGGTTCTCCCAGATTAAAGTCTGCGCACTTAACCACTACACCAAACTGGCTCTCAGAGATGGTTAAGAGCTGATTGGAAATTGGAACCTGGAATTCCCTGAGCACCACCTTAGTGTCACAGTGTCACACGCCTGCAGAACATATGGGATTCTAGTGCAATCCTAAACATGCGTCCTCAAAATTCGACTCAAGTCTCTGCAGTGGGGCTTACTCCCCGGGAAGTGTTCTTAGGATCACTCAGCCGACCATGCCGATTCGTCCTAACTCCCCTCCCCCCCCCGCCGCTTGTAATTTGTGACACTACAGCTTCCATTTTTAGACTGTGAAAAATTCTGTGTTTAATTTTGGCCTTCTCTAGCTTCTATGGCAGAGTATTTAAAGCAAGAAAGGAGCAATTTAGCAACTTTTTTAATTTAAGAAAGGTGTTATTGAAGTTCATGTTTCGCTATGAGAAATCTCTCATTTTCTGTTGGTTTCTTTGAAGTCCCACCTGGAAATGTGCCAGCCCCTCTTACAGCCCCTCTTACAGCTTCCTCTTAGTGAGGAAGACTTGCTACATCCCAGGGACAAACTCCAGTGCATCCTTTTTATCGTCCCTTTAATTTCCACCCGCTTGCAAAGAATGGATCTTGCCGAACACTTCCAGTGGGGGGGGGGGCTGTTGGAGTCTGAGATTTTAGAAAAGTAAAACAAGCCCTACAAAGATGGAATACAGCAAGTTGATACTGAACATAAACACCTTTCAATGTATTGCTAATATTTAGGATTTTATTTTTAAAAACTTTAAACTTTAAATTTAAAAGCATGGGGAGAAGAGGTCCTTTCCAGCTTCATCCCATGAAAGCTTGTGGGAAGCCATGGAGAGAGAAAGTTCTAGTGATGCTCTCAGGGGTCATTTCGTAGAAAAAGAGGTGCAGGAGCTCATTAGCATAACTCATTAGCATAACTTATTTGCATATGCCACACCCCCTGGCATCACCGGAAGTGTGTCAGAAGGCAACACCCACTGCTCAGGTGCCACTGGACTGTTTTGGATAGCTAGCTATGGGGGGGGGGACCCTGCAGCTTACCTTCCTGCTTCTTGCTCTGACTGAGGGCTGCCGGGAGCAGGGGGGTGGGGCTTGTTGCACGTGCCTGCCCCCTGGGCTCTTTACTGCCGGAGCTCCGCTCCTGTGCGCCCCTGCAGGAAATGACCCCTGGATGCTCTTGATCTTGGTGCCGATGAGTGTGTTAAACCTTGTGTCAAGTTTGCAAGCAGAGGGATGAAGGCAGGCCTGTAGTCAGGATTTTTTTAATTTGGGGGGGCCTTTTTAAAAGGCAGGGGGCATTGAAGTTTGCATGGAAGCCCCACACACTGCCCCACTTCTCTCCCCCAAGCATTTAAAAGGCTTTGAGGGAGAAGCCAGGAGGGCGACGCGCGCCTGCACTCCAAGCCATGGATTCGCAGCTTGGAGTGCACGCGTGCATGGCCTCCCCCCGGCTTCTCCCCAAAAGTAAGGGGGCTTTGGGAAGGAGTCAGGGGGCTGGGCCCCGGGAGGCCCCACTGTAGCTACAGGCCTGGATGAAGGTGAAGTTTCCTCATGAGAGTAGCCCTTTCTATCAAGGCTACAGCCCTTCCACACAGGAAATCCAGTTTATTTTTTTAACTTACTTACTTTATTTATATTCTACCCGTCTCCCCAGGGGGGACCCAAAACAGCTTACATCATCACCTTCTCCTCCATTTTATCCTCACAACAACACTGTGAGGTAGGCTAGCCTTAGAGTGTGCGACTGGCCCGAGGTCACCCAGCAAGCTTCCATGGCAGAGTGGGAATTCGAACCTGGTTCTTTCTGATCCTAGTCCGACATTCTAACCCCAGCCCTACACTGGCTCTCTGCAAGTGGGGTGTGCTTGCTATATCAGAGTGCATGTAGGTTTGGTGTAGTGGTTAAGTGTGTAGAGCCAGTTTGGTGTAGTGGTTAAGTGCGCGGACTCTAATCTGGGAGAACCGGGTTCGATTCCCCACTCTTCCACTTGCACCTACTGGATGACCTTGGGCAAGCCATAGTTCTGGCACAGCTGTTCTTGAAAAAGAGACGTTTCTGTCAGAGCTCTCTCAGCCCCACCTACCTCACAGGGTGTCTGTTGTGGGGAGGGGAAGGGAAAGGAGTTTGTAAACCGCTCTGAGACTCCCTTGGGTAGTGAAGGGCGGGGTATAAATCCAATCTCCTCCTCCTCCTCCTCCTCCTCCTCCTTCTTCTTTTTCTTCTTCTTCTTCTTTCCCCACTCTTCCACTTGCACCTGGCTGGATGACCTTGAGCAAGCCATAGTTCTGGCACAGCAGTTCTTGAAAAAGAGCAGTTTCTGTCGAGAGCTCTCTCAGCCCCACCCACCTCACAGGGTGTCTGTTGTGGGGAGGGGAAGGGAAAGGAGTTTGTAAGCCACTCTGAGACTCCTTTGGGTAGTGAAGGGCGGGGTATAAATCCAATCTCTTCTTCCTCCTCCTCCTCCGCCTCTTCTTTCTTTTTTTTCCTCCTCCTCCTCCTCCTCCTCCTCCTCTTCTTCTCTTATTTAAAAATGGAATCATCCAGAATCAGCAGTAAAACAAGCAATTAACAAAGGGTATCAACTTAATGCTTGTCATGGAAATCAATACTTCTTTCTGAAAATCCGGGGCAAGCAGGGCTGCCATCTTCCCACCAGGGGCAGGGCATTCCCCACCCCCAGCGCTCATTTCCTGTCATTCCTTGGAGTGGCACTGAGAGAAACAACAACAACAAGAAGAAATTTCTGTCAAGCTGATGGTGTGACATCACTTTTGTAGAAAGCCTGAAAGTATCATCTCCAGGAATCACCAGAAACTATGGTTTTACCATAGAATTTCTGGCAGTTCCTAGAAAGGCATAACATCACTTCTGGGTTTTCCACAGAAGTGACACCATTGCCAGTGGCTCCCTCCCCTTATCCCCGCCCCCTGGACTCGGTTGGTTGCCAGGATCTGCCTGGCAACCCTCACTGGCAAGGCTAGTGGATGACAAATGAGAACGTCATGACTTCCCTCAACGTGTGTTCCGCCCTTTAGCTTAGGGGGAAAACCTACATTATGATTCTTGACAGTTCTGTGCACTTTGATATCCATGCTCCGGATCTCTTGCCATGTATGAGCAGAAGAACCAAAGGCAGGATCTTCTTCAGCTGTCTTAAAGAGAAGTTTGATGGAATGCAATTGTTCTGGAGTTTCCTGGAAAGAGACTACCATTGTGAACAGATGGCACACTGTCTCACTCTTTTTCTTCCCTTAGATGGCACTAATGTGGTGAAAATACACAAGGTTGCAGGGTTCTTTTCCCCCCTAATGCACAGTGGACAAAGCACAGCTTTTTCATTATGTTGAGTTTTAAACGCTACACATCTTTAGCTTTTGTTTCTGTCCCCTTCATTTTTTCCCCCTTTTCCCAAAACAATCCTAAATGCCTTTACGTATAAAACCACACGGCCGGCATATCTGTACGACGAGCTCATTTTCCGTTCAGTTTTTCATTTTGTTTTAAAGCCTTCCTTCGATAGATGGCTAAGCAGACTGGTTTTATACCAGCTTAACTTGCATGGTTCTCTAACCCAAATGGATGCAGGGAAATGTAGTTTGTTTGTGATACTGGGAACTTTCTGCGATGGGATTTTAGGCTCCTTATTGTTCCCAGGGTTCCAAGAGGGAATGGGAATGGGCTCTTTTTGTAGCAGGTACTCCTTTGCATATTAGGCCACACCCCCTAATGTAGCCAATCCTCCAAGAGCTTACAGAGCTCTTCTTACAGGGGCTACTGTAAACTCTTGGAGGATTGGCTACATTAGGGGTGTGTCACTTAATATGCAAATGAGTACCTGCTACAAAAAGAGCCCTAGGGTTGCCAGCTCCGGGTTGGGAAATACCTGGAGATTTGGGGGGTGGAGCCTGGGCAGGTGGGCATTGAGGAGGGGAGGGACTTCAATGGGGTGTAATGCCTTAGAGTCCACCTTCCAACGGGGCCATTTTCTCCAGGTGAACCGATCTCTTTCACCTGGAGATGTCTTAATCCCATGAGATCTCCAGCCACCACCTGGAGGTTGACAACCCTATGATTAAGATAACTTAAGTCTAGCATGTGGAGTCTGGAGATTTCCCAGGATCTCCATGGAGAAAATCACTGCTTTGGAGGGTGGACCCTATGGCATTTAACCCAACAGATTTTAACCAACAGCCTCCACTCTCTGAGCTCCACCTCTTAGCCACGCTGTAACGGTGACTCACAAAGCAAGTCCTTTTGAAGATCCCAGTTAACAAACAAACATTATTCAAAAAGTGAAACAATTCATGGCATGGGTGCTGATCAGACGTCTCCATAGATTTTATTTTAACCGTCTAGATGGGTAAAGAAGTAGATCTCTCCTGACCATTTGTTCAGATTCATTATTGATTCATCCCGAGGGATACCAAGGTAATTATCCCGTGGCACTTTGCTTTATCCTCACCGAAAGAACCTTGAATGAAGTTTTGCTTTGAAATCAAGGAATGTTTACTCCAATCAGACATGGACAGCCCCCCCCTTCTTCTGAGCCATTTGAGAGGAAAGTTGGAAGTGTCGTCTTGATTACAGTACCTCTTTTGATTGCTTCTCTCATCTTGAGTTAGTCCTGAATTTCTATTCTTCGGCTACCTCCTAGGGTTCGCTTTGACTTTTCCAGAGAACATTTATTTTGGCTTCTCTGAGTTAAGGCATTTCTATTCCTGCTTTTCAGGGGCCGAATCCTTTGTTCATCTTCACCTCTTTTGTGCTGAAGTACCAATTTTGTGTGATGGTAACAACTAGACTGGTTAAAAAAAAAACCAACACCCTTAGCATCAAAGTTTTGCTTCAGTTCCCCAGAACTTCATTTAAGATTTCCAGAGGGTGGCTGCATTAATATAATGAGAGAGAATTTTAATTTTCATGCTTTCGACAGGCTGTGGCTCAATGGAAAAGCCTCTGCTTTGCATGCCGAAGGTTCCAGGTTCAATCCCCAGCATCCAGTTGAAAGTATCAGGTGGTGAGTGATGAGAAAGACCTCCACTTGGGGACTTTGGGGAGCCACTGCCAGTGTGAGTAGACAATACTGATGCTGATTAACTGATGGTCTGATTTAGTATGATGTGTGTTCAGGTGTGATTTTAGTCTGAGTCCAGTGGCACCTTTAAGACCAACAAAGTTTTATTCAAGGTGATTTTGTTCAGCCTAATTGCTTCCGCTAATAACCACAGCCAGGTCTCAGTTTACAAGAAAGGTCCAGAACTACAAGCATAGACGGCTTCAAAAGGGAATTAGATAAGCATATGGAGCAGAGGTCCATCAGTGGCTATTAGCCACAAGGTATAGATAGGGGCTCTGGGGCAAGTGATGCTTTGTCTTCTTGGTGCTTGGGGGGGGGGAACAGTGGGAGGGCTTCTACCTGGCCCCACTGGTGGACCTCCTGATGGCACCTGGTATTTTTGGCCACTGTGTGACACA
The DNA here is from genome assembly GCF_001447785.1 of Gekko japonicus. Lineage (NCBI taxonomy): Eukaryota > Metazoa > Chordata > Lepidosauria > Squamata > Gekkonidae > Gekko > Gekko japonicus. The sequence continues at coordinate 90,340 of NW_015176562.1, read as the reverse complement.
GTGTGTTGGACTGGATGGGCCTTTGGCCTGATCCAACATTGGCGTCTCTTATGTTCTTATGATGAATTCACTGAAGTTCCTTGAAGGCACAAGGGGGTACAGTGGGACACCTTGTTGCACATGACTGATTTTGACATAGATGTGTGCTTAAGAAGCCTTAGCTGTCGAGTTAGTTTTCCTATAGCAGATCATTAATCTCCTGGCAATAGGTGCATCTCACCAATGTTTTTGGTTCAGTTTTTTGTGTAGTAAACAGGTAAAAACATTATTTATACTTTAATATTATTATTATTATTTATATTTCAACAACATATTATTATTTATATTTCAACAACATCTGATAATCCCATTCATTGCTTTTACAGAGATAATTAAAGGAGAGCAATTACTCAAGCCCATTAATTATGTCTTAGCAAAAGCAAGCAGGTTACAGGGAAGATTCTCCTATCTATAGGTTTTCAAAATCATTTTCCGGCAATAGTCAGCTGTCTCACCTAATAGGGCTCACATACTTCGCTAATTATCTTCTAACTCCAAACACCATACTTTATTATAAAGATGAAGAGTTGGATTTATACTCCGCCCTTCACTCGGAGTCTCAGAGCGGTTTACAGTCTCCTTCTCTTCCTCTCCCCACAACAGACACCCTGTGAGGTAGGTGGGGGCTGAGAGAGCTCTGAGAGAACTGCTCTGGAGAGAACAGCTCTGGGAGTGCTGTGACTGACCCAAGGTCACCTAGCTGGCTGCATGTGGAGGAGCGGGGAATCAAACCTGGTTCTCCAGATTAGAGTCTGTCACTCTTAACCACTACATCAAACTGGCTATGAATACTCCGTTATCTTCTTATAGTATATAAAAATGATGTATTAATTCATTTTCACGACTTTCTATCATAACCAAGAATATCCCAAATAGTCTTTACAAGTGTTTCATGTATACAATTATCCATGATAGAGATGAGTGCTTTTGAAAAGCTTCCTGTTTTGATGCAAATATTGTCTCGACTTTCTCTCTTCCAACACATCTATTGACCCCCTAAAATCTAGCTGCCCCCCCACATACTACTGGGAATACCTTTGCCTGGGGATTTGAGTCAATTAGTGTCTCATCCTTGTTATAATGGGCACTTGGGAAGATCCTCCAGGTTCCCTGTAGAATTGATCCCAGCCATTGCTAAAGGAACTCAAGAAGTTTATTTACATATAATACAGCTTGGGCCTACAGACCCTAAGTGCAAACATTTCAGAAGCCATCTTAACAACAACCACCACCCAGCTTCTTCTTCCCAGACACCACTGTGAGGTCGATGGCCTCACCTCCAAACATTAACTCTTTCTTAGCCCGATCCTAAGCCGCAACCCCTTCACAATATTTAGATAGCTAAACTGACCTATCTTAAAGAGATGCTTGGTGAAATAATGTACCTTAAGTTTTATGAAAATTCTAAAGTACTTTGGGGATATTTGTGATGACACAGTATTTCTGCTGACTTTAATAGTTAATAGTTGACTGGACTTTCTTCCAGTGGGAACTGGATGCAATTTACTGGACCACTAGAATTCAGCTTAAAATAAAGAAAAATGTAAAACTACAGTTATGCCAATAAACGTTATTGGATTGGATTGGAAAAGAAAATGTAGCCTGTTACACAGTTTGCTAATGACTCTAATGAAAAAAAGTTACTCCACTGCAGAGTTTCACAGTCAGAGGAAAGAATGTTTTTGTTGTCTTTAGCCACTCCAGAGGATGAAATTAATGATTTTTGGTTGGACAAATTTTGACACAGGACACAATTTTCATATGGGTTTTTTTTCAAGTACCATCATAAAATGATAACATTGTAGGTGGTACAGTCCAAAGAACAAGCGAAAACAACATGAGGATATTTGACTTTGCCTTAAATTAAGGGAAATTTGATACCAGAACTAAGGTGGCCTACTTACTTTGTGTTGCATTTTATTTTGTATCTACAAGTATTTCCCACCTTTGGTGATTTTCTGTACTCACTGCAAACACTGTTGCATCGTTTCAGTGCTGTGCCTCTTGAGGCTATTGCCTTTCTTACGTGGCTTTACTCTCCTCATCCTGATGAGACCATACTGCTGTTTATGATTATCGGTTGTTACAACCAATGTGTCTTTTGTTGATGATGTCACAGGCAGTGTTCCCTCTAAGCTGAGTTAGTGTGAGCTAGCTCACAGTTTTTTTAGCCTCTGGCTCAGAATGCATTGTCATTTTCACATGGTTCATCCGATCCCTTCACCATTTCCACCTTTTCCTTGTTTCCCTCCCACCACACATTCTGAGAAGAGCCCCAGCTGAAGAGGTTTATAATCAACACTATTTGCATAGCTTCACCTTGCGCTAGAAAGGAAACGGTGACAATCTTTACCCTAAAGAACAGTTACAGCTTTTTCTCACTGCCATTTTTCACCAGGTGCTGCTTAGCTGCACATGAAAATTGATAGCACCTTTATACGCTTATAAAATACAATGAGATTTCTCCCCCCCCCGCCCAGGAAATGGTGATATGCTAAGTGTGCTGAGGAAAGGCATTGCAGTGATGATGACGATGATGATGATCAAGATTTATGTGTGTTTGATTTTTGTTCAGCACGGTTGTGTCAACAGTGACCTCCCCAGCTCCCTGGGCTGGTGCTTTGCTTAAGGCAACTCCAAGGGTCGTGATGTATGAACATTCCTTTGCTTGAATCACTATCTGATTGCAAATTGTAAGGCATACCCTCCAACAACCGCAAGCATATTTGTTTTTCAGCAAGCACTCAACATTATTCTAAGCTGTATTGCAACTGTTTTCTGTATGCGTGTGTCGGACCTGCTTTCCCATGGTAATTTCCCTCCCAGCTGGGGTTCCCATTTGCCTGCTTATGGCGAGAGAACTCCAGACATTGTAGCTCTTGCCTGCCAATGGGGTGGAAATTGGGGCCAAAGAGGGGGAGATCATCCAGAGGAGAAAAATTTAAAAAGAAAAATAAGGTCCTGGCTACTTACAGGAAGCTCTGACCACAGAGTTTGTGATGATTCCTAGAGCTACCTGGAAGTGACCAGGGTAGCTCTAGCAATTGCCAGAAACTCTATGATAATCTTATCATAGCATTTCTGTCAATTGCTAGTGTTAGCCAAATTGCCTCCAATTATTGATGATCTTTGGGGAATTATGATATTACGCAAGGCAATAGGCAAATAAGGGAGCAAGCACCTATATATACAGGGGTCCTGCTTCTTCCAGAAGCACCAGAAATAGATTCAAAGCCTGGCTTCAGTGTAGAATGGTTTCGTTTACTGAAGACATATCACAAGCATGCAATAATTAAAACACACTCACAAATGCACAGGTCTAGGGAAATTAGAGAGAAGAGGATAGCACATTTGCATTAGCAGGATAATCATTGAGGGGTAATACTTTACCTGTCCTCGGCGGGATGAAGCAATCCTTAGGAAAAATAAGGGAGACTATGGGGAAATAGGGTCGTGTCCTGAACCAGCAGAAACACGTGGAGACTCTGGCAGCGCTAACCAAGAGTCGTGGAGGTAAGGTTGGTATATAAGTCAGGAGAGAGAGAGAGAGAGAGACCACGTGGCTGGGTGCACCTCCTTTTATGAGGTGGCATGGGGGGGTGAGCTAGGCTGGCCACATCTCCTGGCATACCTCCTGCTGGTCAGTCCCCAAAGCAGGCTGATTGGAACTGGGTTCAGGGGGAAGGGACTAAGGGAGTGGACAATATTGAGATCTAGTAACTCTGGGTGGGACAGTGGCACCTCGAGGGATGATGACTCATGCGGCCAGAGTCATTGTTATTCCATGTGGTCCATTGATTGTCTCATGACTGTAGCTTCAGCTAGGCGAGGCTATGTGGGGGAAGGGGAATGCTGCCTGCATGTGCAAGGAAGAAGCTCCACATGGTGTTTGGATTCCATGTCTCTGGATTTTTGCTTTGGTTTTCCATGCTACATGCGGCTAGGGAGCCCGTCCATCTTATAGCAGGTAAGAGGGCAGGTAACCTTAAGAACCGTTGGCACGTCATCTCAAAGGAAGGCTTCCTTCTTCTGGGTTTGTGTCTGTAGTTGGCATCATTTTTGGGTCACCACACAGTTCAGTCCCTTTTGCACATTACTTGCACAGTCCAGTTTTTACCACTTATGAACTATGTCCATAAGAGTGCTATAAGCGCCTTGCAGGGCAACACTAGAACTATCCTGGTCATTTCTGAGTAGCTCTAGGAATTGCTAGGAACTTTGTGGTCAAAATATCCTGTAAGTAATCAAGGTCTTATTTTTCTTTTTAATTTTTTCTCCCAGGACACTGCCCCCCACCATAATCCTCCCACCCACTATTTGTCCAAACACCCAACAGGAACATAAGAACATAAGAGATGCCAATGTTGGATCAGGCCAAAGGCCCATCCAGTCCAACACTCTGTATCACACAGTGGCCAGAAATACCAGTGCCATCAGGAGGTCCACCAGTGGGGCCAGGACATTAGAAGCCCTCCCACTGTTGACCCCCCCAAGCACCAAAATGACAGAGCATCACTTGCCCCAGAGTCCCTATCTATACCTTGTGGCTAATAGCCACTGATGGACCTCTGCTCCATATGCTTATCTAATTCCCTTTTGAAGCCGTCCATGCTTGTATCTGCCACCACTTCCTGTGGCAGTGAATTCCAAGTGTTAATCACTCTTTGGGTGAAGAAGGACTTTCTTTTATCCGTTCTAACCCGACCGCTCAGCAATTTCATGGAGTGCCCACGAGTTCTTGTATTGTGAGAAAGGGAGAAAAGTATCTCTTTCTCTACCTGCTCTTTCCCATGCATAGTCTTATAAACCTCAATCATGTCACCCCTCAGTCGTCGTTTCTCCAAGCTAAAGAGCCCTAAGCGCCTTAACCTTTCCTCATAGGAAAACATACTAAGTTACAAAAGACGTGTTTTCTTTGGTTGCCTGGCACCTGCTGGATTTGGGCTGGCCCTGGCACAGATTCTCCATTTTGCATTTATCACTGCTGTGGATGCCGAGACATGCCAGCCGACAGCGAAGCATTCACACAGGAATTTTCTACACACTTTCCTCCATCAGCCCCCATTTCACTTACATTTTTTCTCCTGCTGCACCCCAAGAGCACTTTAAAAATACATATCAGTAACTGGCAATCGTGCCTCAAAAAGTCCTCCAGTGGCAGGGTGGGGAGAATGGCAGCTGTCAGGGGCCGAAAGAAAGAAAATTGCCCCCATGTGGGCAGAACCCTTGAGAACATGCACTTTGCTCTCCAGACAGTGTTTTATGGCTGCACAAAACAGGGATAGAGTGTATCGAGAGCAGGGAAAGGATGATCGGACCATGATTTGAGCACACACCATGTGGATGCTCCCTTCCGAAAATGCACTCCAGGTTGGAAGCAAAGGCAGAGAATTAGCTCCATGCAGAAGCAGCTCAGGTTGGGAAAAACAAGCCTCGGGAAATGGCACGTGGGGCAGTGATGCGACCGAAGGCATAGCTCCTCTTGCCCCTGTGTACCTTCAGATATACAAATTAACCCATACGTAGGGTTGCCAAGTTGGGAAAGACCTTCAGATTTTGAGGATTGAGACTGAGGAGGGTGGGGTTTGGGAAGGGGGAGGGACTTCAGAGGGGTATGATTCCATAGACTCCACCCTCCCAACCAGCCATTTCCTCCAGGGGAAACATCTGTTGGGAATGGGAATGGGGGAGGCAGATGGGCAACCAACATGTGGGGCTGTTGTTAGGTCTGGTTTGTCCCTTAGAAAAAGAGCAAGAGAGACCATGAAAAGAGCTAGGGAGGGTTGGTTTCTTTTGACTAAGAACCATGTGATGTGAGAAAAATGAAGATTTATACAGGCGATGAGTCATACATTCACTTCCAGCACCAAAGCTCATCTTTAGAGGTTTGTTTTTCACCCACATTGTTCTCTGAAAGAAATCAGACTGTGTCATATCGTACCAAGGCAGAAAGATGTGACAGCATGTTTAGACTCAAACTGTCACTGCAAAATGGCAGGGCACCAAAAAGGTAGCCCATCAAAAATTAAAGATAACCAGGATAGTTGAGGAGGAAAAGAAGGATATAATAATAATAATAATACTTTCCATTTATTAATCGCTTTCCCCAGTGGGCTCAAAGCGATGTACAGCTACTCAATATAGACAAGGGACTAACAATGTTTGTAGGGGATAGGGAAGACAACATATATTCATTTTAATTGCACGCGCCGTCACTGCCCGGTGTAGACGTCTTCTGGCTGGCTCCATCATTTTCCCGCACGGCTGCTTGCTGGCCAGGCTTCAGGACCCATATGTCAATCGCCACACTGCCACCGCCTGGCCGGAACATCCATTGCAGGAGTTCTTTTCGTAGCCGAGAAGCTGTTTTGCCTTACAAGCCTTGACCAGGACGTCCGACCATCAGCTAACGTCCTCCCACAAGGGAGATTGGCGTGCCCACCCTCTCTAAGGAGTGGTTCCCATTTTATCTACTCACCGAAGCTTTTGAATCGCTGGGTGGACGATGAGCTGGGAACAACAGGCTGGCTGCTCACACCAGCGCGGGGCTTGAACTAACACAGTTCAGATTTTAAGACAGTGGGATATACCCACTGTGCCACCGCAATATAGGATCCCATGCTGGCCCTCATCAGTTCCAGGCACTCCAGTGAGGTTCAAAGGCGATGGATACAAACTTGAATGCAGTCAATTAAACACTCAGGACATCAGGGAAGGCCCGTGCAACTGACTGCATGCAGGTGGTGATGGTGTTCACGTGTGCTGCCTCTATGAGTAGGGCTACTGTCCCATGCAGTCGTGGTAGCTATTGGGAATGTGTGTGAACAAAGCCTTCAGTGATCGTCGCTACAGGGCTGGTGAACATGTTATGTTCATTATGCTGAGCAGGGGTCATTTCGTAGAAAAAGAGGTGCAGGAGCTCATTAGCATATTTGCATATGCCACACCCCCTGTCATCACCGGAAGTGTGTCAGAAGGTGGGAGAGCTTGTACCTGAATAAACCTTGGTCTTAAAGGTGCCACTGGACTCTTTGCATTGCTACCTAGGGGGGGGGGGACATGCAGATCTGCCTTCACAGAGGAGGGAGAGCTTCTACCTGAATAAGCCTTGGTCTTAAAGGTGCCACTGGACTCTTTGCATTGCTACCTATGGGGGGGGGGACATGCAGATCTGCCCTTACAGAGAGCTTCTACCTGAATAAGTCTTGGTCTTAAAGGTGCCACTAGACTCTTTGCATTGCTACCTATGGGGGGGCTGGAAAGACAGGGGGTCGGGGAGGGCTTTGCCAGGCTCCGCACTTCAGTGTGGGCCTGGAAAGACGGGGGGTCAGGGAGGCCTTTGCCAGGCTCCGCACTTTAGCGTGGGCCTGGAAAGATGGGGGGTATCAAGGAGGGCTTTGCCAGGCTCCGCGCTTTAGCGCAGGCCTGGAAAGATGGGGGGTCCGGGGGGCATTCCAGGGCCTGGAAAGGATGTGGGGGGGAATCCACAACTTACCTTACTTCTTCTTTCTCCTCCCGGTCGATTGAGGGGAGGGCTGCTGGGAGCAGGGGGTGGGGCCCCACCCCCTGGCCTCCTCTCTGCCGGAGCATTGCTCCGGTGAGCTCCGGGCCGAAATGAGGCCTGGTGCTGAGTCTCCTGGAAATGGCCTCCATGGGATGTGTTATCACAGAACAGAAGAACATCAGAAGAGCCCTGCTGGACCTGACCAGTGGTCCATCTAGTTCAGCATCCTGTCTCACACAGTGGCCGATCAGTTCCTCTGGAGGGCTGACAACAGGGCATAGAGACTGAGGCCTTCCCCTGAGGTTGCCTCCTGTCATGCAGCCAGTGTACCAACACAGTTCCCCACCCATGAGCACAACCTATCCTGTTTTGCTGTGCCAGCAAGGGGTTTGCACTATTGAGGACTTAGAATTTTTCATACCTCTTCGTTTCAGAGGATAGCCACTTCGGTCTTCAGTAGAACAGCTAGATTTGATTCTGTTGGAAGTTAAAGGGCTTTTATTTATTTATTTATATTTATTTATACTTTCAATTTGTACCCCGCTCACCCCCGAAGGGCTCTGAGCGGCTTACATGGTGCATGGTGCAGAGATCTCTGCAGAACCCTAACTATGGCCACAGTACGTCTGGGGTGGGGGGAGCCCTACCAGGTACCCTCCCGGCTCTGATCGTTTGTTTATCCGGCGAGTGGGCAACTTCTACCAGTTATCTCCGGTGCGGCTTCCACGGCCTCCGCTGTTCTTTCAGCTCTCTGGCGACTCCTCTCGGGGGCTGTTGGTTAAGGGCCCTGGTGCACAGCCGCGGTGGGGGCCACAATGTCCTTGCAGCTCCGGACGTCCTCCTGCTGGCCACACCATCAGCTGCCAAGCCAACCGCCTCCTTGGGATGTTGCTGCCTCTCTTCATCTCCTTCGTGCTGACCGCCGCCGTGTTGCCTCCGCTTCTCGATTCCTTGCTCGGCTGGAGCCCAATTTCCAACTTTTACGCGCTCTCTTGTCTCATCCTTCCGAGCGGGGCTAACTATAGAGTCAGAATGATAGAGAGGGCAGGCCTGAGCACCCTTTCCTTTCTGCTTCTCGGATGCTATCCCTTTGATCTGTAGATCGCTACTCTCAGGGTAAACTTCCTTCCTTCCTTCCTTCCTTCCTTCCTTCCTTCCTTCCTTCCGGCTTTCACACCCCTCTCATGCATACGTGGCCAGAGAACGCTCCATCTTGGCATCATGGATGCAGCACATGCTTTCCTGCATCCCTATCCATCCAGCTGGTTAGACTAGATGAGAAATATTTCTCTAGTCTTGTTGTTGCTAGCCTTTCAGTTGTGTCTGACTCTTGGCGATTCTACAGGCCAGCTCTCTCCACGTTGTCCAATCTTGTACTGTTTCTTTGAGTTGTTCCATGCTTGGGCTGGTGTCGACTTTTATGGTGTCTAGCCACGGTGTTCTTTGGTGGCCCGGTTTCCTTTTGCTGCTAACCAGTCCAAGCTTTTTCTAGTGGGTTCTCCTGCATGACACGACTGAAATAAGTCAGTTGCAGTTTGGTGATTTTTCCTTCCAATGGCATGTCTGTTTTTATGCGCTCTGATACTTGCTTGTTTGTCACCTTTGCTGTCCAAGGAATGCACAGCAGTATATCTCTACACTATCTAACAATGGAGTTCCCTATAATAAAGAACTCTTGTTTGTTTGAACTAGGAAAAGAGGCCCTGTGTAAGTTATTCTTAGCTGCACACACACAGACTAGAGAAGCTCCATTGCATTGCATGCCTTCAGCACGTAGGGACTTGAGAATCCCATCAGGTTCACGGGCTCAGCCTAACTTGCTGGTCCTGGAGCCAGATGTCAGCTGTGAGCCCTACAGGATTGCCATAAGTCGGCTGCAACCTGACAGCGTTTTCTGCCACCACCAAGTCACATGATGTCATTTCACCAAGAAGGAAGGGGGGGCGGATCTGGTAAAGGAGAGGATGTGGTTCAGGGGTTTCACCCATGGAAGGTCCTCAGTTCGACCGTCAGCATTCTCTCTAGTTAAATATCTCCGGTAGAAGCGCGGGGAAAGATCATCCGCTGGCAAAGACCTTGGGAAAGTGCTGCCAAGCAGAGCTGTCTCACTGGGTTAAAAGGAGCCACGGTCTGACTCTCTATAAGACAGCTTCATATGTTCACTGATCTCATGGGAACAAAGCGTTCTTTGTGATATTGTTCCCTCTTTCTAGGACTAGATCTGAGGAGCCGGCTTTGTGTTAGAGCCAAGGCTGTCCCTCGGCTGGAACAGAACACCCTCCCTTCCTCCCCGTCTCACTTGGCATTCCATCGCATGTGACTTTCATATTCTCCGTCCTTTCCACCTCCTTCTTGGACAGCCACCATACACATTATTTTCTCTTGTGCAGTTGTCAGAACATAAGGGGGAGCGGAGGGTCATTTGACTATGCTTTTCAACTCTTCCAGATGCTCGTTCAGAATTGATGGCTTTGAACAGCAGCAATTTGTTATCCTGGCATCTTCCCTCCAAGTGTACGGGAGTCAGTCCTTTGCAGATGTATCATCATGCCTTTTCTTTGCAGAAGTGGCTTCACTGAGAACGGGACAAATGGAGCTGAGAAACTCAAAGCTACAGCAAAAGTTTTTTCCCCCCCTTTGGCAAAAACACACACAAAAACCCTACTACAAAACAACACCCCCCACTCGATACTCTTTTCTTTGGAATGCGATCCTGATTTTCAGGCTGGGTTACTAGAACCCACAGCATGGGTTCTGGGAGGTTCCCCATTATATGGGGAGGTGTGGCATAGTGGTTACAGCATCAGGCAAGAATATGGGAGACCCAGGTTCACATCCCCACTCTGCCATGGAAGCTTGCTGGGTGACCTTGGGCCAGTCACACACTCTCAGCCTAAACGTACCTCACAGAATTGGAAGGATCAAGTGGAGAGAAGGGGAAAATGTAAGCCACTTTGGGTCTCTATTGGGGAGAAGAGTAGAATAGAGAAGGAAGTTGAGGGGGGACATGATTGCTCTCTGTAAGTATTTGAAGGGCTGTCACTTAGAGGAGGGCACGGGGCTGTTCCTGTTGGCAGCAGAAGGTAGGGCTCCCAACAATGGGTTTAAATTAGGGGCGGGAAGGTACCAGCTGGATATTAGGAAAACCTTTTTTACAGTAAGCTCTAAAACCAGCTGCCTAGGGAGGTAATGAGCTCCTTCTCACTGGCAGTCTTTAAGCAGCGGCTGGACAAACACTTGTCTGGGATGCTCTAGGCCAGTGGTGGCGAACCTATGGCACGGGTGCCAGAGGTGGCACTCAGAGCCCTCTCTGTGGGCACATGTGCTTTCATCCCAGCCAGGCCCAGACCATCATTAAAGTGTCGAATTCTCTGCCAAATGATTTTAAGTAAATGAAAGCGTTTGGGATTCCTTTCCTTACTTTGTTTGGATCATCTTAAGTTAGTGTATGAGTTGTTTTTTCTAAAGTGAAACCACAGTATTCAGGTTAAATGGCCGTGTTGGCACTTTTCAATCAATAAGTGGGTTTTGGGTCGCAGTTTGGGCACTCGGTCTCTAAAAGGTCCGCCATCACTGCTCTAGGCTGATCCTGCATTGAGCAGGGAGTTGGACTAGATGGCCTGTATGGTCCCTTCCTACTCTGATTCTATGATATGAAGTAAATAAAATAAAATAAAATAAATAAGCCATTTTTTCCAACTTCACTGTACCCTGCAAAGGAGAAAATACAGGACTACCTTACTGGGCAGTTGTGAGCCAATGAAGGTAGCAACTGCTATATAGAGAGCCCACAGACTTTGTGGAGTACAGGCTGGGCAGGCAGGTGAATAGGGATGGGCATGAACCAGCTCACAAACTAGAGTTTGTGATGAATTTTGGTCAGTTCATGAACTGAAGTCGTGGCAGGTCAACTGGCACAAACTTTACATGAATTTTTGAGCAGTCCGTGGAGGTTTGTCCCAGTTTATGAATGGATACTTTCCCAGACAGACTGCCACTGCTCAAATAAAATGTTTACCAAACTTCAAAGCAGCAGGGGGTGTGGAATTCTCCTGCACTAGAAACACTGTTGTCAGTTTCAAACTAGTCATGTCAGTTTCAAGAGGGTTCCCCTCCTTTGGCTGCCTTCCTTTGTGTTCACTTCCCATTTTCTTGCACAGAGCTTGCAAAATCCCACCCCCTTGCTTGGATTTGTGACTCTGTGCTTTGAGATCAGTCCTTTTCAGCTGCAATGACAGTGGCATTGGGTTCTGCTGGGCACTAGTATATTGCACTGGGTTCTGCTGGGCTTGCAGCTCCCTCCCTTGCTTGGATTGTGATTCTGTGCTTGACATCAGTCCTGTTGAGCTGGCATTGCCACACTAGCACTGGGTTCTTCTGGGCACTCTGTGACTGTACTGGTACTGCTCAGGCACTCTGTACACTGTACTGGTTCTGCTCAGCACTGTACATTTTACTGGTTCTGCTTGCAAAAATGCTCTCCCTGTTTGGATTGTGAATGAGCTAGCATTGCCACATCGCATTGGGTTCTGCTGGGCACTAGTACATTGCACTGGTTCTGTTGGACTTGCAAAAATCTCCCTACCCCTTCAGTTTCTACTGGAAAGATTATCAGGTTTGACCATAGTCCTTTTGGGTTTGCATTGCCACAGTAGCACTGGTTCTACTGGGCTTGCAAGAATGCCTCCCCCCTTCAGTTTCTGCTGCAGAGATTCCCTGGGACTTTGATTCTGTTCTGCTGGGCTTCTATTGCCCCTGCTTTTTGTGTATCTTTTTCTCCATTGGAAACAATGGAGGATGGGGGACCTTCTTTGGGGAGCTGTAACTTGGACCCCCTCCTGCCAACCTAGCAGTTTGAAAGCAAGACATTGCAAGTAGATAAATAGGTACCGCTTTGATGGGAAGGTAACAGCGTTCCATGCGCCTCGGCATCTAGTCATGCAGGCCACATGACCACGGAAATGTCTTTGGACAGCACTGGCTCTTTGGCTTGGAAACGGAGATGAGAGTCCCTACTGGCTTTCAAGCAAGGGAAACCTTTACCTTTAGCTTTTAACTTTGACCCCATCAATCTTCACTAAACATGAATGGCAGGTAGAGGAGAGTCAGCCAGAGATATTCTGTGAGTTTGGAGTCTCTAGCATGCTGGAGGAGCTGTTTTACTGCATCATGCACCTCACAAATCAAACGAATATGTTTAACTCTTAAAGGTTTGTGATTGCTCGTGGTTTGGAAACCTGGCATGCCATGAACCATGAACCATGAACCATCACAAACCACATTTCCCCAGTTCATGCCCATCCCTACACATGAACATCTCGTTTTTGACAGCTGTCATCCCTTGTGAAGCAAGCCTTGGATCTCCTCATGGTAGATGAAACAGATTGTCCCCCATGCTTGTGGATTAATGGTCAGGTAATTCAATGATGCAAGGTAGAGGGAGAACTACAATTCCCATAAGGCTGTGTGAAGATATGCATGCAGAAAATAACATCGAGAACTTGTACACTAAACAGTAAGGCATTTTGTTCAAAAGTGTTTTTTGGTCCATTTTTAAATGGTTTTTAATGATGTGTATTTGGAAGGGGGATGATTTTAATGGCTTTAAAATGTGGTTTTATCATGTATGTTTGAAATTATTAGCCAGCTACGTGGCTTTTGTGAGGGCAAAAGGGCAGGATACATATTTTGCAAATAAATAAATAAATTTATTTAATGGTTTAATTTTTAAGCACAAAGCTCTTAATCCTGTTTCTACCTGCCTCACCACCTTTTCAACCAGCAAGACAGCAAAGGAACTGATTTTTTTGGGGGGGGGTATGTTGTTTACTTTTTCTGTCCCCTGACTCCCTCCGATAGAGTCAACTTAAAGAAGATGCACAAAACCATCTGGCAGTTTAACCGAAGTGACAGATTCCTTCCTGAGGAGTGAAAATGCTTCTGCCTTCGGGCCAACAGGTTTTAAACATGTCATCCCTGCAAAAGGGTTCTGACTGCCAGAAGCCTGCGACATGGCATGGAAACCGTCTGCCGAGCATTTTGCGATAAGGGATGTCTTGAGTGGGAGGCCCAAGAAGCTTCAGGTTGTTGAGAGTCAAAGACTCTTTATGCCCCAAGGCAGTCAGCTGTTAGTTCCCTGCTTTAAATTTTTCAGTGGTGCCACTATATTCTTTTTGCTATAGGGAGAAACCAAGCACAGGCTGGATAAGGATTTGCCTTGTAAAAAGCTCAAGTCAGGCAGGCATGGGAAATACTAATGGGTTATCTTTAAGTGAGAAGAGAGTAAAGAAATGGCTACCATCTTACTAAAATACGGATGGGTGCTCCCAAATTCAGCTGCTCCGTTGTTTCATTTCAAAAATCCATTTTTTAATTTTCTTTTCTTTTTCATTGTAGGAATAAATCCATTTGTCTTCTTCTTCAAACTGAGTTTTCTGCAACGAGTCAACTTAGAAGAGCTGTGGCTCAGTGGCAGAGCATCTGCTCCATACGCAGAAGGTCCCAGGTTCAATCCTGGCCATCTCCAGTGAAGAGGATCAGGTAGTAGGTGATGTGAAAAACCAAAACCTGAGACCCTGGAGAGCTGCTGCTAGTCAGCGTACACAAGACTGATTTTGATAAACCAATGGTTTATCCCCCCCACCGGGGGACGTTGGGGGGCATTGTTCCTGGAGGGGGCGGGGCATCCCCAACATAATGACGTCACATTGGGGAAGTCCCCCCCACTGCCCACCCGATCTTCCAGCGGTGCCGGCTCCCTGCATTTAAAGGGGGCCCTTTAAGTGCAGAGAGCTGGCATTTCCCCCACAGAGATCGGGTGTGCGGGAAACGCTGGCTCCCTGCATTTAAAGGGACCCCTTTAAGTGCAGAGGGCTGGCATTCCCCCCACCCCCGTGCGCACCCGATAGAGATCGGGTGCGCGGGAAACGCCTGCTTCCTGCACTTAAAGGGTCTGGCATTTCCCCCCCGCATGCCCCTCTCCCTCCTCTCTGTGAAATGCCAGCTTCCTGCACTTAAAGGTGTTTTCCCCCCCCATGCACCCTTCTCCCTCCTCTCTCTCAAGAGAGAAGGGAGAGGGGCGGCTGTAGGTGTTGGGGCCAGCGGTGGGTAGATGCCCCAAAAAAGAGGGGGACTGCTGCCAAACGGGGGGGGGGGGTTTGGCAACCCTAGTTGCCCTGTATGTTTTGTAAATGATTGAAAGCCTAGAAAGGAGACCCAAATGAACTGTCTGGTGCTTTTTTAGAACTGCAATATCGGTCTTCTCTGACATCTGCTTCATTGCTGGAGGACAGAAGAAATTTTCCTTGGCCTTTACTGACAGTCACGTTTGAATAATTGCAGGACTCAGCTAGCAAAGGAGGCCAAGGAAGTATTAGTCTATGTCGAGGATGGCCTCAGCCATGTGATCTGTCATAATGATTTGGGCACCATCTAAGCTTTTCTGCAATTAGTATCTCTTAATAGTTCTGGGAAATATTCACCAGTCCTATTAATTTATTCCGCCATTGGGGGGGGGTTGTTTGTTTGTTTGTTTTAAATAGCCTCAGCACACAACTTTCAGCAAATGAGTTATCCAAATGACGGCACTCAGTTCATCAAATGGAAGACCTGAACAGTGGTTCACGTTTTAATTTTTTTTTTAATGTCTCATATCACCCTTAATGTATGCATCACTGGCTAACAGAGATGGGGGGGGGGAAATCATTACTAATTGATATGCCTTAATGGTCTGTGAGGATGAGCCCTAGAGAAATGCTGAGAGAAAGATATTTGATTCTAATTATGCCCTGGAAGGTACAAGTGGAACCGTTATGACAACTATATCATTGTCCAAGCACTATACGTCGGGTTTCCTGCTAATATGAAATGATTACAAAATACGGCTTCGATGATTGCCGGAGAGGCAACAATAGATAAAAGACGGGGGGGGGGAAACATGAAAGTAGGTCATTGTTAGAAATCCTTATTTGATTGGGGCACCGCAGAAGGCTGGCAAAATCAAAACCAGGATGGTCTCTCCAAAGAGCACGTTTCCCACAAGAAATTGTTAGCCTGCTGACAGTTCCAGCCCAAAATAGCATGCTGAGGAGACACTCTCTTAATTCTTCTTTACCCAATTTCTCCCAAGAATACAACAATGATTTTCCTTGCTTCTTTTTAAGGAATTTGAAGTCAGTTTCTAATCAATTCCATTTTGGTCAAAGAGAAATTCAACGATAGGAGGAGCAGGAAGGGGAGGGGGTTATGCCAGATTTCAGAATTTCACTCTGTAGCTGCTCAGAGGCAGGCAGTGACTTCCCACACCTTCCTATGCTCCTGCTAGAGCACCACCCTGCAGTTTGTCCCACATAACAACTGTAAGGGCTGAGCTTAACAAACAGGTGGATTCCTTTCTCTACCAAGCAAAATCAAAGAGAAATGAAAGAGAAATCTCTCTTTTTAAAGAGAAAGCAGAGCATAAGAGAAATCAGTGGTTGCATTTTTTAAAGTGAAGATCAGAAAAAGAAATCCCTCCCTCCCTCTAAAACAAGGGTAGTCATGGGGTAGGCTTGCCAAGTCCCCCCAGGGGGCGGGGAACCCCCCGCCCCAGAGGCCCGTTCCCCGCCGGTGGCGGATCGGGCCCTGGGGGGAGCCCCACCCCGACATGCGTGTCACCTGGAAGTGATGCGGCCACACCGGGCATGCTGGGGGCGGGACCACAGTCATCCGAGGGAAAACGCTATGGTTTTCCCTCGGATGGTCGTGGCCCCACCCCAGCGTGCCCGGCATAGTCATGTCACTTCCGGGTGATGTGCGTGCACCGCCCATGTGCTTTGCGCGCGTGCGGGCACTCCAGACGCCAGCCGGGAGTCCCCCGCTGCGGCGCAACACCCGACTTGGGAACCCTATCATGGGGATCTTATCTGAGTATGACGGGGAAATACCCTCCGCTCACTAGAGCCACTGCTGGCCTGGGGTCTCCGACGTTTTTGATCCTGTGGGCACATTTTGACTTCTGACACACAGGCGGGCAGGAGCAAATTCAAAATGGCTGCCCTAGGAGGTGGAGACAACCACAAGGAGGTCGACCATGTATAATTCTAACAGGAACTCTTCAGCTTTCGGGGCAGAAGCTCTGTTTAACAGGATGCCTTGTAAAACGAACGTGTTGTTTGAACCCAGGGGTCGTTTCATAGAAAAAGAGCTAGGGGAACTCATTAGCATAACTCATTAGCATATGCCACACCCCCTGACATAACTGGAAGTGTGTCATAAGGCCACACACCCCTGACATCACCAGAAGTGTGTCATAAGGCCACACACCCCACCCCCAACGGTGAAGGCCCTCCCTGGCCCCAGGCAGGCAGGGGTGGGGAGAGGCAGGGAGGAAGCAACTTACCCTCCCTCTTCTCCTGCCTCCTCCTGGCTGAATTAAGGCCAGAAGCGGGGCGGCCGGAAGCAGGGGGCGGGGCTTCGTCATGTGCCCCGCCCCCCGTGCCTCACCCGGGGGAACTGCGATACCCCGCGATCCCCCCCGAAATGACCTCTGTTTAAACCTATTTCCTTGCATACACCCAGCTTACCTCCAGTCATGCTTTGAAGGTCCTTGTGCTGTGGTGGCGGCAGCGGCTGCTGAAGCGACCTTTTAGAAATCCACCAATCAGAAGCCCTGCTAGGCGAAAGTCCCCCCCCCTTTCTAGAAACGCTTGGCAGGCACTAACAAAGGTGTTGGCAGGCTCCAGTGCGCCCATGGGCACCATGTTCTAGGCCAAATGGACTAGCTGTGTAAAGCAGCTTCATGTGAAATTGGACTTTAAACTTGTCATGACGATGTTTTGGCGACGGGCAACTCTCCGGTCTGGCCCAGTTTATGCTCCCATTGTGTGACTGCTCGATGGGAATGGAAAAAAATCTCGCTTTTTTGTAGACATTCACACAGACGTGCCGACAAGGCAAATGTAGGGGACCCCCACACACACACACGAGCCCATCAGAGAGCGATTCCTGAACATCTTCATCAGCTCTGCCTTTTGTGCCTTGATTGACTAAGGAGAATGAAGGCTTCTGGGAAGAAAACAAAAATTCCGCATAGCCTCTTGTGTGAAGGTTGCAGTGACCAATCAGAATCCCAAAATACGTGGTAAACTCACTGACAGTCTGTCTTTGGTAGTGAATATAGGGGTTGCCAACTGGTCAGAAGCTTAGTGGGATATTTACCAGGTCCTGTTATTACCTCCAGGCCACAAAAACCTTCAGCTGCCCATTTTCAGACATTAAACACCTTTTAAAGGGACAGGGCATTGCTACACAGGTCCACTGACAACCCTGAGTGTACATTTATAGGCATTTAATTACTTCCTTTATACCCTACTTTTCTCCCCAAGGGGCACCCAAAGCAGCTTACCTCATCCTCGTCTCCTCAATTTTATCCTTACAACAACCCTGTGAAGTAGATTAGGCTCTAAGTATGTGACTGGACAAAACCACCTAGCAAACTTCCATGGCATCGTGGGGATTCGAACCTGAGTCTCACAGATCCTAACCTGACACGCTAGCCAATTTGGAGTGACTTTTTTTGGTCAATGTTTTTTATCTTTGTTCAGATGCTTTAGCACATCAAAAATGGGGGTGCCAGCCTCCAGGTGGGACATGGGGATCCCCTGGAGTCTCCAGACTTAACAGAGGTCAGTTTCCCCTGGAGAAAATAGATGCTTTGGAGGGGGGACTCCATGGCATTGTACCCCTCTGAGGTCCCTGCCCTCCCCAGGCTCTGCCTCCAAATCTCCAGGAATTTCCCAACCTGGATATGTCAACCCTACCCACTTACAGGGTGCGTTCAGACAGGGCGTTTCTGCCGGCATAAACGCGATCACACTTACCTCCATTCAGCGGAACCCATCGCAATACGCCTGTCCACACTCGTCTTTGGGCTTTTTTACCTTAGTTTGCGCATGCACATAGGCAGCCATCCACAGAATGGCGATCTTCGCGCATGCACAAAGAACCCTGTCGTACATTTAAACTTTAAAGGTAAGGACTTACCTTTAAAGTTTAAAGAGCACAGTAGCCTCCCTGAGGTCCCGGACGCCCCCAAAATGCTACAGTAAGGCCCTTTAAAAAAAAACAAACGGCAGGGCGAAGCTTTGTCTAAGCGCATATCGCCGTCCTTTTAAAAAAATGGCAGATGAAAATTGGAAGCCTCAGGCTTCCTAACGGAAGTAGCTGTGCAACGGAGGAGTGCGATCAGACGGCGAGGTACAACATTTACAACCATTGCACTCAGGATACCACCACTTGGGGACCTAGTGGCAGAGTGCAACGGTGTAAAGGGCTTTACAACGTTTAGGGACAGGAGGCAGATGTTCGCCGTCTGAACGCCGGTAAGTACAACGATTGCAACTGGCACCTATACCGTCGTAAAGCCCCCGTCTGAACGCACCCTCAGGGTTGCCAGCTCCAGGTTGGAAAACACCTGGAGATTTTGGGGGTGGAGCCTGAGGAAGGTGGAGTTTGGGGAGGGGGGACTCCAATGGGTTATAATTCCATAGAATCGACCTTTCAAAGCAGCCATTTTCTCCCGGTGAACTGATCTCTGTCACCTGGAGATCAGTTGTAATAGTGGGAGATCTCCAGCCACCACCTGGAGATTGGCAACCTTGTCCCCATCCCCACCAGTGTCCAGGGGACCTGGCAGCCCTAACCGCCCTGAGCTCGCTTTGTGGGGAGGGCGGGGTAAAAATCCCAATAAATAAATAAATAAAATAAATAACCAGAAATATGTAATTTATTTATTTATTTGATCTGTACCCTGCACTCCCCGCCAGGGCAGGCTCAGGGAGGCTTACAAAAACTGCAATGAATAAAAACAGCAATATAAATGTAAGCATAAAACACAGCATAGTTAACCATGTTTTAACCGGTAATAGATGAGCCATTGCGCTGTTCGAATTGTAGACTGAGAATGGCAGTTTCAAACACTCAAATGTTCCGAGACAAGCCAAGCCCAGTTATGAGTCAACAGCGTGTAGCATGGAAGCCCATCCTGCAGAATACAAATGGTATGGGCTGAGGATATGATATGATGGGTCAGCCATGTTTAAGAACCAGTTTGGTGTAGTGGTTAAGTGTTTGAACTCTAATCTGGGAGAACCGGGTTTGATTCCCCACTCCTCCACTTGCAGCTTGGGCCCTTACGGCTGCCAACTGTAGTTTGGAAAATTCCTGGAGATTTGGTGGAAAGACCCCAGAAGGGCATAGTGCCACAGAAACCACCCTCAAAAGTTGCCATTTTCTCCCAAAGAACTGATTTCTATAGTCTGGAAACCAGCTGTAATTCTGGGAAGTCTCCATGTCCTACCTGGTGGTTGGGAGCCCTCCTCCTGAAGCACTAGAACTTTTTAATGGGGCTTTTAATTGGCAACATTACAGCTCTCGTTTAAAGAATGGGAGCTTGTTTTTTAGAATAAGAACACTTCTGATTAAGAAAGGAGGCTAGCAATCCTCAAATTGTAGCAATTTCCCCCCAGGCACTTTTGCCCTTTATGTATTTAAGTAAGTTATCCTGAACACCCCTTGAGCTACTGAGATTGTAAGTACTGCGAGATGACTAAGGAAGGCATGAGGTAATTTAAGAATGTTCTTATTTATTTATGGAAGGCATTCATTATCAGCTAAGAGGACATTATGAGTAAGAGAAGCTCTGGAACGTAATAAAAATTGTTCCTATTCAGCTGGTAACTCACAAATACCAAACTGCGCTCAGAGATAGATCAAGATGGGTAGCTGTGTTTGTCTGTAGCAGCAGAAAAGAGAAAAGTGGTCTCTTTAAATGCCTTCTGAGTTCACTTGCTAAGTCGTGCTGCCATGGCGGTGCAAATCAATGAGTGAATGGAAGGCATTTAAAGTTCAAAGTTTAAATGCCTTCAGTTCACTTGCCGAGTCGTGCTACCGCAGCGAGTGAAGTTCTCTATTATACCCTATGCGGATGTTCCTCATGGGGTATAATGGAGCCGAATAAATTCGGTTTTCCTGAATATTTACCCAAATACTAATACAATACTGATAATGGTATTTGGGAATATCCAGTAATACCAACATTTTTTGGTTCCAATAGACCCGAATCAGGAAAAAAAAACCACCTGATTTTTAAAAATTTTTGCACATCACTAAGTAGCGGCAGTCAGTATGGCATTGCCCGGGGGCAGTGGTGGCCAAACTAGAAGAAGAAGGAGAAGGAGAAGGAGAAGGAGAAGGAGATGGAGAAGGAGGAGAAGAAGAAGAAGAAGAAGAAGAGGAGGAGGAGGAGGAGGAGGAGGAGGAGGAGGTAGGTAGGGCTGACAGAGCTCTTCCAAGAACTGCTCTTGAGAGAACAGCTCTGAGAGAACTGTGACTGACCCAAGGTCATCCAGCTGGCTGCATGTGGAGGAGTGGGGACTCAAACCCAGTTTTCCAGATTAGAGTCTGCCGCTGTTAACAATTACATGAAACTGGCTCAATTTTCTTTGAGCAGCATGAGGTCACTGTCAGGTTCACCACGGAAATGGCATCACACCAAAGGCCAATCCAGGGTTGCCAGCTCCAAGCTGGGAGATTCCTGGAAACTTGAGGGCAGGGTCTGGGGAGAGCAGCCGTTTTCTTTGTGTGAACTGATCTTTGTAGGCTGGAGATCAGTTGTAAACCCAGGAGATCTCCAGGTCCCACCTGGAGCTTGGTAACCCTCTCTCTTTATCTCTCTCAGCCTAAACTGCTACCACAGAGGGTTCTTGTGGGGTTAAATGAAGGAAGGGAGAATAATGTACATTGCTCTGAGCTTCTCAAAGGAAGCTTGGAATAAAAACTGATATACTGAAATAAAGCTGTTCTTGTTTTGTTCCTCCCTTATAAGAAAAGAACTTGCGAGCCTCTATTTTCCACTAGCTTCTCTTCCCCCCCCAGTTTCAGCTTTTTTATTGTAATTATTGCATGCATTACACTATATAATGAGTTGATACAAAAGAAACAGGAAAAGGGAAAAAAGAGTATTTACAAGAATTCATGAAATGCAAAAGAATATGTCTTATCTATAGCCTTTTCATTCCAATACATAATAAAAACTTCCGAGCAGTCACAAAAACTTATTTGTACATTGTGAATTATTTCTTTGCATCCTTTGGTAGCATGTTAATTTAGTTAGTAAGGCAAGATTCCAGATACGATTAAACCAACCCTTTATAAAAGGGGCCCTCGGCTTTCCCCCAGTATGCTGCAATAATCATTTTAGCAGATGTAAGCAGAGTTAAGACTCATGCAATATATGAATCAACTCCCGATCCTTAATCTCCCAGTAGAATTATTTAAGGATCCAGTGGTTTATTACTGTTTAAAACCTCACTAATAAACTGATTTTGCAATCCTGTGCATAGTTACTCCACTCAGTCCATTGACTTCTTTAAGTCCCACCGTGGCCGGGGTGAGCTCCTGGTCCTTGTCCCAGCTCCCACCCACCCAGTGGTTCGAAAGCCTTAAGCAAGTAGATAAATGGGTACCTGCTCCTAGGGGCGAACATGGCGGCAGCCCAGCGGCGGAGTGGTGAATGATCCAGATGGAGATTGGCCCAGGGGGTGCGGTGACGTGGCGGCGTGCGTGGTTGGAGCCGATGGGCTTCTCCAGAGGGGGCCGCTGTGGAAGAGGATCCCCACCGAGACGCCATCGCCATGAAACAAGAAAGAACCACCATTGAATGGAAAAAGAGGAAGACCGGAGAAAGCAACAACAAAGAAAAATCCCTGCTGTTCGGGTGCCTGGTAGGCATTCACCCTCCCCTTGCATTGTGGCCCTAGTTAGGATGTTTAAAGGTCTCTGTAAACCGCTCCGAGCCTTCGGGAAGGAGCGGTAAAGAAATGGAAAGTGTAATGTAATGTAAGGTAAAGGTAAAGGTTCCCTTGCTCGAAAGCCAGTCGAATCCGACTCTAGGGTTGTGGTGCTCATCTCCGTTTCAAAGCCGAAGAGCCAGCGCTGTCCGAAGACATTTCCGTGGTCATGTGGCCAGCATGACTAAACACCAAGGCACACGGAACGCTGTTACCTTCCCACCGAAGTGGTGCCTATTTATCCACTTGCAATTTTTTGCTTTCGAACTGCTAGGTTGGCAGGAGCTGGAACTAGAGATGGGAGCTCACTCCGTCATGCGGCAACTCGGGTCTCGAACTGCTGAACTACTGACCTTCCACAGCCTGCAGTTCAGCATCTTAACCACTTGAGCCACCGCAGCTCTAATGTAATGTAATGTAAATTTAGACTGGAGGAATTTGCTATCGGATTGCACTGTCAGCCAACGAGATGCCGACTCAGGTGAGGAGAGTGTGGAAACTGCCACATGGGGGGCCCGTGCGGTATCATAGCACCAGATGGGGCACCCCTGTTCACCACACAGAGGGCCCTTCGGGACTGCTGATGACCCTTCGTTCTGCCACAACAGAACATCTCCAGCTGCTCCTTTATCTGTTTTGGCCCATACGCAGGTGCCAATCCAACAGGGAGAGGTGACACCCCAACCGCACAGCCGAAACCATCCAGCACTCACGTCGCAGCAGAAGCTGCCCTTTGTAAGCTCCCAAAGAGGTCCGGCATCCTGGTCATTCCCTCTCGTCTGCCGTTGAGGAGGCACCCCTTAGCAGCAGAGGAACGCGTGGGCTACCAGTCACAGGGGTTGCAATCCCATGAGAACCTGGATCCCTGTAATAAAGTCGAATCATTGTGCCCATCTGAGGTGTTGGTGGGGACTCATGGGGGAGGGAGCAGAAGGAGAGTGTTGAGGAAGCAACAAGGACCCGGTGGACACAATGGGGCAGGGACCTCATCCTGGCAAGACTGCCGCCCCCAAAACAGACACAAATGGGCAGGCGGATAAGGCAAGGGGAGAGGCTGCTGTTCTCCGGCCACAGCCACTCAGTGATCAGGCATGACTGGTGGGTTGGCCAACTCACCTTGTGGAAGGGGGTGAGGCATCCTGGGATGGCAGGGTTCCACCAGGGTGATGCCATGGGTGGCCGCTTCCAGAGTGGCCCTGGGGGAGGTGGCTGCCCCCTGTTGGCTGGTGTGGCATGACAAGGAGTGCTGGATCCATTGCTGGAATGAAGAAGAAGTAGTGAAGAGATTGGATTTATACCCTGCCCTTCACTCAGAGTCTCAGAGCGGCTTACAAACGCCTTTCCCTTCCCCTCTCCACCACAGACACCCTGTGAGCAGTGTTCCCTCTAAGCTGAGTTAGCGTGAGCTAGCTCACAGTTTTTTCAGCCTCCGGCTCACACATGTTGGTCTTCGCTCAGGAAGGATTGCCTCAGAGCAAACTAATTTATGCCGGAGGAGCCAAATCGCTCGCTCACAGCCTTAATGCCTGTAGCTCACAAAGTGGAATTTTTGCTCACAAGGCTCCGCAGCTTAGAGGGAGCATTGCCTGTGAGGTAGGTGGGGCTGAGAGAGCTCTGAGAGAACTGCACTTTTCAACCGCTCTGACCAGAACTACGGCTTGCCCAAGGCCATCCGGCAGCTGCAAGTGGAGGAGTAGGGAATCAAACCCGGTTCTCCCAAATTAGCGTCCGCACACTTAACCACTACACCAAAGGCCCACCACCACAATGAGGTTCAACCGACAGCTGAAAGCACTGCAGAGTGGTCACTTTCAGACAGCATAGTCCTACGGAGCCTCACTAGGGCCATCTGGATCCCATCCGCCTTATGGAATATTTGGGTGTGCAAATAAGGGGCTCAAATGGCAAACAATAGTGGCAACTGGGCAATGTCGCCCACCTACAGCACTAGTGATGGGTGCCACAAATGAGATGTGTGCTGTCCTTTCAAATCACCCTTCAGCATCATGGCAACCATGGCAGTAAATGCTGCTGTGGCTCGTTGGAAGCCAGGTTCCAGAAACCCACTAGCCTCCCAGTGCCTACAGAGCTAGGAGCATTGGCCCATCGTGGGATGGATGAAGGGGACCTCCACTATGGAAGGGATCGGTCATCCGTGTGGATGTACCGTCCCAGCTACACACACCCCTTCTCCATTATGCTTACCGAAGTTACACCTCAGCCATCCGGTGAAGGTGCGACTGACGCATGGCTTAACTGTCTCAATTGGTGGAAATTCCTAGCTCGGTAATCACTGTCGTCCCTTCCCTTTTCAGGGGATCCTAAGCAGTGTGAAAAAGAGAATAGCTGACAGGGCTGGGCTGCCTCCTGGCCACAACCACAGGGGCCCACAGACACCCAGCAACACTGCTGGGGCATCTTCCCCCCCCCCCCAATTCGGACGCTGTGTAACTATCCCCTTAGCAGGGGTCATTTCGTAGAAAAAGAGGTGCAGGAGCTCATTAGCATAACTTATTTGCATATGTCACTCCCCCTGAAATCACTGAAAGTGTGTCAGAAGGCAACACCCACCGCTCAGGCTCCACTGGACTGTTTTGGATTGCTAGCTATTGGGGGGGGGGCATGCAGATCTGTCCTCGCAGAGGAGGATCTGAATAAAACTTGGTCTTAAAGGTGCCACTGGACTGTTTTGGCCGGGGGGCCGGGGGGAGCTCTGCAGCTTACCTGGCTGCTTCTTGCTCTGACTGAGGGCTGCTGGGAGCAGGGGGTGGGTCTTGTTGCATGTGCCCGCCCCCTGGGCTCTTTACTGCAGGAGCTCTGCTCCTGTGCGCTCCTGCAGGAAATGACCCCTGTTCTTCCATGGCCGGCCACCACAACACAGGATCGCTCTTCCCATGGCTTAATATGTATAAATGGCAAAGAACTGGCTCTCAGATTTGTGTAAATGGTGCAAAAAGTGGAGCAAATCTATAAATAGTATTAAGGTGGGGCAAAAACAAAGACGACAAATGAAACAAAAGGGTAATCAATTATACCGCTAAAATTTGGTGATAATTTGGACAATTAAAAACTCAGAATGAAATGAGAATGCCCCAGCTGGCTTGACCTTGATCATTTTTGGACAGATCTTGGAATACAGGTGCCATCCTCCAGGTGCAACCTGGGGATCCCCCTGGAATGACAGCCCATCTCCAGACGACAGAGATCAGTTCTGGAGAACATGGATGCTTTGGAGGGAGGACTCTCTGGCATTGTACCTCACTGAGATCCATGTCCTCCCCAGGTTCCACCTCCAAATTCCCAGAAGATTCCCAACCTGGATTGGCAACTGTAACCACCCCAGCACAAGGGCCGGCTCACTCACTAGGCGAACTAGGCGATCGCCTAGAGTGGGCCGGCCCTTAGGGGCGCCAAGCTGCACCCAGCCCCGTACTCTGGGAGTTTCTTGATTATTTGTGTTTTTCATTCTTCCTAAAATGCATTTATTTTTGAAAATTGGGGGGTGCATGGGGGGGTTGGTGCCAGAAGGGATCCTCGCCTAGGGTGCAAAATAAGCTTGGGCCAGCCCTGCCCAGCACCACTGCCAGTGGCTGGGGAGGGGGGAACTTAGCCACCCTATCTTGGAATTCCAGTAATAAAGAACGGTATGCTCAGGTTTTTGTGACAGTATGACTTCTGTGCATAAATCTACATCTTCTCAAAGAGTCTCTAATTAAAGGTGTTACCAGAGACAAAACAAGAGGCAAGAGAGATCAGCAGTTTGGAGAATCACATTGGAGTGTCTTCTTGACTGAGTGGGAGGAGGTGTCTGAGGAAGCGCTAAGTTCTTATGTGGTGCTAGTGCAAATGAGGGTGCCTTTTTAATAATCAGCAAATGTGGTTTTTTTCATGTTTGGTCTAACTACCTTGTGCTTATCGCCACTTAAGAGTCTGAATTTTCACACACACATGCACGCATGCATGCGCACACACATTCCAGCCTGCCTACAGTTTTCCAGGTCTTATATTTCTCATTGCACATAGGGATAACAGAATAAAGCTGCCGACAGTGAGTCAAAGTTCCTTTCAAAAATAATTTTTAGTTTATATTGTCCAAAAAAAACCCCAACCTAAAACCCTTGGAAGCAATAAAATGCACCTGAAAGATACTGGAAAACACAGGACACTTTTTGAGCGGGGAGAAAATGTTCCCAAAACTCTGCCCCTCCCCAGCCAATGGCATTCAGAGGTAGACTGCTTCCAGACATGGAGGTTCCATTCATCCATCAAGAGTAACATCCGTTTATAGACCAATCCTCCACAAATGTGTCTGATTCTTTTTAAAGCCATTTTTACTAGTGACCGTCAACCATACCTATTGGCAGTGAGCTCCACAGATTAATTATGTTCTGTGAAGAAGCTGTTTATGTAATCAATTTTAATGGGCAACGTTTTCAATTTTTATCTGCAGTGAGTGTTCCTTTTCTTAATTTTGTTAATTTGATGGGGGGGGGGGAGAGCTGTGGCTTTGCCCCCAGTGTAACAGAAAACTGAAATTTTGAATCGAACCACAGTTGTCACGATGGGTAGCCGTGTTAGTCTGTCTGTAGCAGAAGAAAAGAGCAAAAGTCCAGGAGTCCCTTAAAGACTAACACAATTTGTGGCAGGATATGAGCTTTCGTGAGTCACTGCTCACTTCTTCGGATACAGTTGTCCTGAAATTCAGTAATATTCACTATGTATCCTCCATTATTTTGTAGATGGAAATAGGCAGGGGTCATTTCGTAGAAAAAGAGGTGCAGGAGCTCATTAGCATAACTCATTAGCATATGCCACACCCCCTGAAATCACCGGAAGTGTGTCAGAAGGCAACACCCACCGCTCAGGCTCCACTGGACTGTTTTGGATTGCTAGCTATGGGGGGGGGGCATGCAGATCTGTCCTCGCAGAGGAGGGAGAGCTTGTACCTGAATAAAACTTGGTCTTAATGGGTGCCACTGGACTGTTTGGGGCCGGGGGGAGCTCTGCAACTTACCTGGCTGCTTCTTGCTCTGACTGAGAGCTGCTGGGAGCAGGGGGTGGGGCTTGTTGCACGTGCCCGCCCCCTGGGCTCTTTACTGCCAGAGCTTCGCTCCTGTGCGCTCCTGCAGGAAATGACCCCTGGAAATAGGAGTTATTTTTCTCATCACCTCTTTTCACATTGACATGGTAGCTGAGTTCGACGGAAAGCACAGTGGGTCAGATTTTTGCACATAGAATATGAACATCTTGAAAATTCTCTTTGCTTCCTTAATGCAGGCTTTGATTTGCTTGGCGCTCATTTACCACTGTGTACTCTGCTGCTGCAGACACTTGTTCATCTCTGCTGTTGGGAGAAACTTCCTGTAGAAATCTAAATATTTATTTTCTCCGAGCAGTGGGACTTCGAATATCCACAGAATCTTCCTGAGGCACCTCAGGGTCTCCAACTATAGAAGACACAGTTCCTTTCCCTGGAGATAATGTTCATGTCTGCCACAGCCGCTAAACAAAGCATTATTCATACAGAGAAAATGATAATCACACTCCACACCGCAAAGTGATCAGGACAGTAGCTGAAGCACAGCAGCGTGGTCTGATCATGTACCTTTTTTTCTTGTTAGCTCTCTAAGATTTAGGCCAACAACAGAAACACTGGCAAAGAGACACTGAAGTCTGGAGTCAATTGCGCGGCTTCTCTACAAAATGCATTTCCATGTAGGGTTGCCAAGTAGTACTTACCTCTGGAGCGGGGGACTCCCGGGTGGATTCCGGAGCACGCGCGCACCGCATGCACGTCAATAGGAAGTGACGTTATGACGCCGGGCATGCTGGGGGTGGGGCCACGACCATCCAAGGGGAAACCATAGAGTTTCCCCTTGGATGGTCGTGGCCGCGCCCCCAGGGTTCCCGGCGTCATAACGTCACTTCCTAGTGACGTGCACGCTGGGGATGGGGTTCCCCCCGGGGCCCGATTCCGCAGCGGTGGAAATCAGGCCTCCAAAGCGGAGGTTTACCCACCACCCGCCCCCACTTGGCAGCCCTACTTCCATGCCACGATAACATGTAGCATTAACTTTCTTGAAGAGGTAAGCAATCACAGCAAGATATACTGAGAATGCAACCTATTCCTTAAGGTTCATAACAAGTTTCTTCCATGCAGGTATTGAACATTAAAACCCTAAATCTCCATTGACAAGGGTATATGATGACCCACCTAAGCCCATGAACCTGCCCACAGCTTGAGATCTGCAGGAGCTTCAGGAGATGTAGATCTTCTCCACACGCCTGTTCTGAAGGAGGGAAGATGGGTGGGAGATAGCCTTCTCCACTGTGGCCCCTAAGTCGAAACCAAAAACGTGTGTCATATTCCAGCTGGTTTGGAATAGAAGCAGCTGAATGTCTCCGTATCCTCTATGATGAATGACCAGGCCTTGGGTTTAGTTTGACATTCTCATGGGATGAAACAGAATTTCCTTTGCACTACCTTTTAAGACCTACCCATTACAAAAGTGTTTTAAAAAGACCCATCAATCACAAAACAGTAAACAGTGTCCCCTCCTCTTAGCTCAGACAGGTGCCCTCGAAAAATGCCATGGATAATGGTATCAAAATCCATCAAACCAACAATAACTGTCCTTCTGTCATGCTTCCAGAGAGCACTATCAAGTGCAATCCTAAATAGAGTCACACTCTTCAAAACTCACAGGCACAGAGCTCTCTCAGCCCCGCCTACCTCACAGGGTGTCTGTTGTGGGGAGGGGAAGGGAAAGGAGTTTGTAAGGTGCTCTGAGACTTCTTTGGGTAGTGAAGGGCGGGGTATAAATCCAATCTCTTCTCCCTCTCCTCCTCCTTCTTGATTGTGGTCAGGGGTCATTTCGTAGAAAAAGAGGTGCAGGAGCTCATTAGCATAACTCATTAG
This sequence comes from Gekko japonicus, assembly GCF_001447785.1. NCBI lineage: Eukaryota > Metazoa > Chordata > Lepidosauria > Squamata > Gekkonidae > Gekko > Gekko japonicus. Next base: position 61,050 of record NW_015176562.1, on the reverse strand, counting down.
CATAACTTATTTGCATATGTCACACCCCCTGACATCACTAGAAGTGTGTCAGAAGGCAACACCCACCGCTCAGGCTCCACTGGACTGCTTTGGATTGCTAGCTGTTGGGGGGGGGAACGTGCAGATCTGTCCTCGCAGAGGAGGGAGAGCTTGTACCTGAATTAAACTTGGTCTTAAAGGTGCCCCTGGACTGTTTTGGATTGCTAGCTATTGGGGGGGGGGAACGTGCAGACCTGCCCTCACAGAGGAGGGAGAGCTTGTACCTGAATAAAAACTTGGTCTTAAAGGTGCCGCTGGACTGTTTTGGACCAGGGGGCTGCCTCTGCAACTTACCTGGCTGCTTCTTGCTCTGACTGAGGGCTGCTGGGAGCAGGGGGCGGGGCTTGTTGCATGTGCCCGCCCCCTGGGCTCTTTACTGCCGGAGCTCCGCTCCTGTGCGCTCCTGCAGGAAATGACCCCTGGTTGTGGTGTAAATCAGTTTCAGTTCCACAACTGGACCTGAATCCAGACTGAAAAGTGCTCAGGGTTAGGGTTCCCATGTACTTACTGCGATCCGGCGGGGGACGCATGCTCCCCGGCCGGAATATTCCTTGGTGTAGCCATCGAGTTTCCAACCAAATTGCCAGAGCGTTGCCCGGCGTCACTTCCTGGCAATGGCATGGCGTGGTGCGTCTGTTGTCCGCGCGGGAATGGTCCTGGGACGATGTATGTGTCCCCCGCCGAATCATGGTAAGTACTTGGTAAGCCTGGTTAGGGTTCATATTTGAAGGGCCACAGGGCACATTAACAACACAAAATAAATATACCCTATACTGCTAGGGTTGCCAGGTCTGGGTTGGAAAATACCTGGAGACTTTGGGGGTGGATGCAGGAGAGGGCGGGATTTAGGAAGGGGAGGGGCCTCAGCATGGTACAATGCCACAGAGTCCACCCTCCAAAGCAGCCATTTTCTCCAGGGGAGCTGATCTCTGTCAGCTGGAGATCAGTTGCAAAAGCAGGAGATCTCCAGGCCCCACCTGGAGGCTGGCAACCCTCTATACTACCCTGCCCTCTATACTACCCTAGATTAGTCTCAAAAATCTGAAATAATTCTTAGAATGTTTTATGCATCATGGCCAGAGAAGCATTGATTAATACCTCATCCATGTCCAAACAACAGACTGTGGAGACAGTTCTAGTGCAATTACAATGCTACTCTGAAAAGCATCTTTAAGGTGAAATACTCAAATTGACTTATTTTTAAAAGGATTCTGCAGTCAGGCCACCGAGCAGGGGAGGCAGACAGACTCAGCTTTAGCCAGAAATTGCCTCTTCTTGCAAAGCCAGATCATGCGTTTTCAGATAATCTATTCAAAAGTGCAGTAAGTCAATCCAAAAAACATTACAGTGTCCTATTAAGTCCTTGGATAACAGGATTTGTGTGTCTTTAAGTTTAAATCAAAGTCTAATCCATACTTCTGAGGGAGCCAAAACAGCATAATTCATTTTTCGCCATAGATTCCGCCCAGCCTTTGGAGTAACAAATACACAGACAGATCTGTGGTTTTTTCCCTATTTGCCTTGACATGACAGAGGAGTCTTTGACACTTGGCACCCGGAAGTGGGAGATGGTGCCATGCCAATCAAGGCATTTGGCCACTGCCAACATCTCTTGGCGGCATTCTATGTTATAGAAGTCTGGGTCCTTCAGAAATTCAAAAGCAGCTGGAGCTAGAGGAGACTTGTGCCATCTTATTTATTATGGCATAAGCTTTGGTGGGCTCAGGCTCATTTTGTCCGATGGGAAATTCATTTTATTCATCTACTAGTAGCAAAGCCCATTGTAAACTCAATACAATGAACTCTAGCAAGACCCCAGGGTCGAGAGCTCATGACATGGAGCTGCTGGATGTTGGCCTCACCCTCCTTGTTGGCCGGCCTCTCCTGCATGTTGCCTGCTTCAGCGAGCCAGCCGGAGAAGGCCCGGGGAGCCATTTAAACGGTTTTACCATATGGCCATTTAAATGTCTCCCCGCGCCCTCCCAGGTCCTTCCTAGCTTGCCTGTCTCAGCGGGCGAGCTACGAAGGGCATGGGGCTGCTCCAGCTGTTGGGCTGCTCCAGCTGACTCACTTCAGCGAGCCAGCTGGAGAAGCCCCGGGGAGCCATTTAAATGTATCTCCGCGCCTTCTCGGGTCCTTCGTAGCTCGCCTGCCTCGGCAGGCCAGCTAGGAAGGGCATGGGAGGGGGCTCTGTCGGGCTTCTTCGGCTGGCCCGCTTTAGCGAGCCAGCCGGAGAAGCCCCAGGGAGCCATTTAAATGTCTCCCCACGCCCTCCCGGTTCCTTCCTAGCTTGCTTGCCTTGGTGGGCGAGCTAGGAAGGGTGTGTGTGTGGGGGGGCTCTGTCAGACTGTCTGTGTCCTCTGCGTAGGAGAATGTGTCTTCTGAGGAGATTTTTGTTGTGCACTGGTTCTGTGGGCGGGATTCATGCAACTCAGCCACTGGCTAGGGAGACCCTGAGAGTGACAGATCAGGGATCCAATTCATTTGGGAGCATGTGGAATATTCAGGAGAGTCCATGACAAAACCACAATTATATATAAGGAGGATTTACTTCATTTATACCCCACTCTTCTCCCCAATGGGGAGCCAAAGTGGTTTGCAGTGTTTTCCCCTTCTTCATGTTATCCTCAGGACAACCCTGTGAGGTAGGGAAAAGAAGAGAAGAGATTGGATTTATACCCCGCCCTTCACTACCCAAAGGAGTCTCAAAGTGGCTTACAATCCCCTTCCCCTCCCTACAACAGACACTGAGGTAGGTGGGGCTGAGAGAGCTCCTTTGAGGACTGCTCTTGAGAGAACAGCTCTGAGAGAACTTGTGACTGACCCAAGGTCACACCAGCAACTGCATGCAGAGGAGTGGGGAATCAAACCCAGTTCTCCCAGATTAGAGTATGTGCTCCTAACCACTTTGAGTGGCCCTAACTAACTCCACAAGATTCCATGGCAGAGTGGGGATTCGAACCCAGATCCTAGTCTGACACTCTAACCATTATACGACAGTGGTATATGGGGTTCTCAAATGGGGTTCTGCATTGCCAACCTACCACTGCACCTAGGCGGTGTCCCTACATTGCCAGATATTATGTGATCACTGCACTCTACCACTTGTTTGCAACTGGATTATTTTCCCATGTGGTCAGGGGAGGAGGAGGAGATTGGATTTATACCCCAACCTTCACTTGGAGTCTCAGAGCAGCTTACAAACTCCTTCCCCTCCCCCTCCCCACAACAGACAACCTGGGAGGTGGGTGGGGCTGAGAGAGCTCTGACACAAACTGCTCTTTTTCAAGGACAGCTGTGCCAGAGCTTGTGACTGACCCAAGGTCACATCAGCAGGTGCAAGTGGAGGAGTGGGGAATCAAACCTGGTTCTCCCAGATTAGAGTTCGCACACTTCACCACTACACCAAACTGGCTGTCCAGTTGTGAATAATTGCTACAGCACAATAGCCAACAGGATGCAAACGAAACCCAGGATAACTAGGGCACACCAGCAGGCATACCAATTTATCTGGAATGTTTTTGTTCCACCTTTGCTCCAAGGAGCTCAGAGCAGCATACATCGTTTCCCCATTTTCATTTTACCCTCACAACAACCCTGTGAAGTAGATTAAGTTTAGAGCAAGAAAGTGACTGAACCAATGTCACCCAGCAATCTTCATGGCAGAACAGGGAATTTGAACCTGAGTATCCCCAGTTTTAATGGAACACTCTAACCCAGAGAGAGAGAGAGGGAGAGAGATTGGCCCAGAGTAACCTAGTGAGCTTTGATTGAACTTGGGTCCAATGCTCCCTCTAAGCTGTGGAGTCTTGTGAGCAAAAATTCTACTTTGAGAGCTACTGACATTAAAGTTGTGAGCAGGCAATTTGGCTGCTGGATAGAATTAGTTCGCTCTGGAGCCCTCCGTCCTGAGCGGAGACAAAAATGTGTGAGCCGCAGGCTAAAAAACTGCTCGCTCACACTGACTCAGCTTAGAGGGAACACTGCTTGGGTCTCTCCTGCCCTACTTTGGCACTCTGACCTAGTTCTGAGTCTGATGCTCTAACCATGGGAGCTTGTAAGGCATTGCTGACCTTTCAACAAACATACAGCCACAACTGTGTTGCCCCTCCTTCAGCTGCCTTCAAGCACATGGGAAACCCTTCCCCGACAATGGGCTCAGAGCGTTGCACACAGCTCACCTTTCATCTCAGTGACCTTGTCCAATAGACTAGGCAGAGACAACCTGATTGGTCCCAGGTAACCTAATGACCTTGGGGATTTAACCCCCTGTTTCCCAAATTCTAGTCTAACGTTTTAATCATGGCATACTGTTGCTTCTGTTGCAGAAGAAGCGGAGGCCTCAGAAACACTGCAAATAAACTCCACTTAGTCTGCTTCTTCTTAGCAGTGCTAATGTTGTTGTCAGTTAGACCGCTTTAAAAACAGAAATTATTTGTTTCTGTAGTTGGCAGTGACATTTCTGCTTTTCACCTGTGCTCTGTCATCTCCGGCACGGAGACCTTCTGACTCAGTAGTGACAATATCAAGCCACAGAGCTTTTTTCCAAGTGTCAAACCTTATTCTATTTTTATGCTTCATTATCATCCGTATTTTGATTTGACCGAGCAAAGACCGGGCCTGAGAAACCCAGGGACCTCAAGCAATCGGTCTCCCCACCCCAGTACTGCGACAGTTGGTTAATACAGCAGAGTTTGCCCAGCCATAGAAGCGTGATATTGAGTGCAGTAAATAAATCTCCCAAGAAGTAAATTGCGAAAGTAAAAAAAAAACCAAACATTTATTCAGTTCACATTCAGGTTGCAGTCAAAAGGAGAGAGAGGAGCCTAATGTAACGAGTACTTTCCCTATCACAAGTGCTCAGATAATCCTCCATCACGTATGTGGAAGCATGAGGGTATTGTTTCTATAGGAGAGACCTGTAGAGATGTGTGACTCCAGGAAAAGCCATGTGGAGAATGAAGGAAGAGCAAAGGACAGAGAGAGAGAGAGATGGGATCAGAGGGCAGCTTCCAGGTTAAGACAGAGTGAGAGAGACATCCCGTTCAAGAAGATAACACTCATACACACTGAGAGAGATGTAGCATCTCCTAATGTCTAGCCATGCTGAGTCACTTACTCCAACGCTCAGGACTACGCTCAGTGGTGGCGGCCACAAGCATGGACGGCTTCAAAAGGGAATTAGATAGGCATCTGGAGCAGAGGTCCATCAGTGGCTATTAGCCACAAGGTATAGATAGGGGCTCTGGGGCAAGGGATGCTCTGTCTTCTGGGTGCTTGGGGGGGGGTCAACAGTGGGTGGGCTTCTGATGTCCTGGCCCCACTGGTGGACCTCCTGATGGCCCTGGTATTTCTGGCCACTGTGTGACACAGAGTGTTGGGCTGGATGGGCCTTTGGCCTGATCCAACATTGGCGTCTCTTATGTTCTCTTATGTTCTTATGACTATAGAGAAGAAAATAGTATGTTTGGGATATTCCTTAGCATTTATCCTTTATTTGGTATTTTTCAAATGAGAAAGCCCTCTCCCCATACCCAGATCCTTTCCATGCTGCTTTCCATCCGAGGAGAAAGGCACTCTACACTTGTCCAGAAGTTCTGTGCTATTAGGTCCTTTGCTGATTCGCGAGGAATCTGGGATCTTTTTTCTACCCTTGTTTAAGCAGTGCTCTTTCAAAGGTGACCTCAGACCAAAGAGGTGCATTGAAGAAGGCAGAATCTGAGCTGCCCAGACACAAGGGGGTTGATTCCAACCACCCTCCAATGGAAGAGTCATTTATATCTGAAGATGTCTCCTTAGATTGGAGGAAGGCATCAGATTCAAGCCAAAAGAAAAAAGTTGGGCTATAGATATTTAAATAAACAAATAAACTTTGCTCAGTGGAGTGGGAGGATCCACCCCCCCAGTTTAAAAGGATTTGAGGTGGATGGTGATGAAGGGTAGGGAAATTCCTCTGTTCCTTGCCTAGATGTCAGATTCGATATGCCACAACTGTAGAAGTTTGATGCTGTTGACTTTTCAGTGGAGGACCATTAGTCCTTTTTGGCTTGACGAACACATGTGAGTTTGAGTCTTACCCAATCTGAGGCCCCAATCACACGGGCCGTAAAATGTGGATAGGGGGAGCGTGGTTGTTAGCCCTGGAGCAAAAAAACGTGCGACAGCCCAATAACACGTCCCGTCGAGGTCCCGTGGTTAGGCCGTTAGGTGCCGATCACACGGCTATCCTGCAGCGCAGCAAAGAAGCAGCATGGTGCGATTACACCGGCAAACGCTAGGCGCCGCTTCTGTGGCAAACGGGAATTTTTCTTCACACCAAAGTTTGTGCATACGCATGATCATTTGTGCGCATCCTGTGGAGACTTACAAAAAAATTTTTGGTGTGCGGCAAGACATGGATGGGCGCCGGATGCCATGGGATTCAAGCGGAAACACGATCAGACACCCGTCCTTGCCCCGCGTTTTCCGGAAACTAGTACATCATATGTGGTAGTTTTTTACTCCGCATCTTCGGTGAGAAACCACGGGTTAGCCACGGGTGTACTACGCTTCCCAGATGTTGCGGTGTGATCACGCACCGAAAATCTGCCTATCATCCGTGTCTTTAGCGTGGCGACTTCTCCGTGTGAACAGGACCTGAATAGGTCTTACCAAATGTGTTATTCCACTCTTAGCTTATTGCTCGGTTACTTATGCCTCTTGACTCTGATGAGCCCTTCCTGGCAACTAACCTCCCCCTCTATATGTAATGTTTGAGGAAATCTGTTTCAATGTATCTGAAGAAGTGTGCATCTACACATGCTAAGTCCTTCCTTATTCCCAGAATTGAACTTTGTTGGTCTTGGACTCACACTTCTTTCCCACATCTGTTTGTTAACTCTCGTAGTTGTAAGGCTAATTTGCTGCAATTCACAGATCTTACCAACTGCTTTAATCCTGTCTCAGCTGTACTTATTGCCCAGTTACTTATACATCTTGACTTTAACTAGCTCTTCCTGGCAACTACCCCCCCACCTATATGTAAGGCTTAAGGAAATATGTTTCAGTGTATCTGAAGAAGTGTGCATGCACACAAAACCTTATACCCATAATTAAACTTAGTTTTTCTAGTACCTATTAATATCTGTGATGTTCTTTGTTGTTAGAATTCTGTTTCTTAAAAGAAGAACCCCTGGCATGTCTTGACTTCCCATTAAAAATATCCATGCCCCTGTTTGGAATGGAATCCAGGTCAATAGATCACCGTGGCTGTGGTACTTAGTGATTTCTGATACAGAACATAGAAAATAATACGAGTCAAATTCTGGAACTCTCTGTGTATTTTAAAAATGTAACCCTTGCCTTCCAAGCAATATTGCAGGCTGCTAAGTACTTCAGCTCTCTGAAGCTCAGCAATTAATTCTTCCAACCATCATTAATGAGACCTGGAAATCCAAAGTCCTATATGGAAAACACTTCAGAAATGGGGCTATTGCCTGATTAAAGATGTCTTAGTCCATTTATCAGACGAGCTTAATGAATTAATTTAAATCAATCAATTCTGCATACATTTGCACATGAATGACAATTACTTACTGTTTTTTAAACTGATAAACTTGTGTGTCACAGATAGGGATGGGCATGAACCGGAAAAATGCAGTTCAAGTCAGTTCGTGGCCAAACCACGAACTGAACCATGAACCAAGCCAAACTTGCAGGTTCATTCATGAACCGAACCAGTTTGTGGCCACACAAACCCCATTGGAAGGGACCACAGTCCCTTTAAATATGGTCTGTGAAAGCCTGAAAAACCGCTGAGCGGTAGGGGCCACTCAGCTGTTTTTGCGGCTTTTCTGCTCTATCCACATACCACCATGAATTGCCTTAAATGTTCATGGAAGTTTGTGTTGGTAGACCTGTCACAAACTTTGGTTCACGAATCACGAACAGGGCAAAATTTGTGATGAATTTTTTGCATGGTTTGGCTCATGCCCATCCCTAGTCAAAGCAGGTTCCATCTTGGAAGAGACATTCCTGTGCAGCTGAGACAGGATGCAGAATTCCTCTTCTAAGGTGGGGCCTTCCACCAACAGTGTTTGTAAATTCTCGAATCGCGCCCTGATTATTTGGAGACAACTTTTTAAATGAGAAAAAAGGTGTGTAACTGATTAATATAACTAATAAACCCACCTTAAAAACCACCATGCTATCTCAAATCCACAGAGCAATTTCTGTAGGCGGTTTCGTTTTCAGTGTTCAAAGGTGCATGTTAGTTTCTACAGAGGGAAGTTCCCCAATCATTTCCACTTCTGAATGAAAGCCAGTAAGTTCGGAAGTTCAAAATTCAGATGAGAATTCTGGAAGCAAGCCCTATGACCATGAGCCAGTGTGCGGTAGTGGTTAAGAGTGGAAGACTCGGATCTGGGAGACTGTGGTCCCGGTCACACGGAGGGTTTTGGCCTGGGAGAGGGACGGATCAGGGCCACAGCAAACGGGCGCGATCTCACCGCAACATCTGGGAAGCGGCGCGCACCCATCCCCGATCCGTCCCTAACCCCGGAAACCCCGCAGCAAAAAAGAACCACCGACAGAGGTGGTCTTACCTGAATGGCCGCGGCAAGTGCGGCCGTGGGTTCGCCGGCACGTCCTTCTGCCAGTGCATCCTCGGCTCCTGGCCAAACTGCGCATGCAGACGCATGCACAGCCGGCTGCCTCAGTCTCCCTACCGTGGCTTCCTCCCCGGCATCTGATCGTGCCGGGGAGCAACAGCGCCGTGGCTCAGGGGATCCGTGTGATCCCACTGCGGCGTGTCTATTTTGGTGCGGCTTCCAAAAGCCGCACTTTGGCCGCGCATTCCCCCCCCCCGTGTGGCAGGGGCCTGAGGTTCAAATCCCAACTTTGCCATTGAAGTTTGCTGGGTGATTTTGGGCCAGCCACTCTCTCAGCCTAAGCTACCTCACAGGTTGTGGTGAGACGTCTAGGCACCCTAATCCTGGGAAGAAGGAGAAGAGCAGGGACCATAGCTTTAAGGAAGGCAGTAGAACTGTGAAGAGAGCCAGGGGGGATGGCAACAACAAGGGAGGAGTAGCCAGAAGGAAGACCTGCCAGTACTGGTTCCCTATAGAGCAAAGTCCTCCTTGGGTGAAAGGACTCCTTGAGATAAAGTGCCTGCTCAGGAGGAGGAACAGGCAAGCCAGGAGTGGGAGTGGCAAGGGGGAGAAGGATAAAGGGCTCCATCCGAAGGAGGTAGGAGAAGCAGCCGGCTGGAAGCTGAGAAGGACCGGTCGGGGTGCCAACCTCCAGGTGGGGACTGGAGATCACCTGGAATGAAAACTGACCTCCAGACTACATAGATCAGTTCTCCTGGATCAAATGGCTGCTTTGGAGGGTGGACTCTAGAGCATCATACCTTGGTGAGGTCCTTCCCCGCCCCAAACCACACTCTGCAAGCTCCACCCTCAAACCTCCAGGAATGTTGCGAGCCAGAGTTGGCAGCCCTGCATGTCAGGCCTTTGCAGGCTAGAGGGTTCCAAGCTTCCTGGAGACAGAGATGGTGACATTCCTGTTCCAAAGGAGAGCCAATCACACCTTATCCCCACACATGCCAGTCAGCTGCAGTGGCCAGGAGAGGGTGCGGTGGCCAGGAGAGGACTTTAAGGCTGGAAGGGCAGCCCGGAACCTAGGTGGGAGCAGGTGGAGCTGACAAAAGGTGGACTGAAGGGGCTACAGGGTGGCAGTTCACCACTAGGACTGATTTTGTAAAAAAAAAAAAGCCAAGCAATTCAAGTGCCGCTGTTATAGTTCTGGGCTGTTGACTCATTTGACTTTGGTGCCGTGGGAGGAAGGTGGTCCCTCCCCAGGGAGACGGCGTTGCTGGCCCATGGGGCTTCACTTCGGGATGGGGGGGGGAGAATGAGGTTGTACAGAAACGTTGTCGAGAAAAGTGGGGTATAAGTTTCTAAAAATAAACAAAGTAGGAGCCTCAGCTGTTGGGATAGTGGATGAATACAGCAGAGTTTTGCCCAGTCGCGGGAGTGCCGTCAATAAATCTCCCAGGAGGTATGTTGCAAAAAAGGGTAAACTTACATTTATTCAAGTATCTCATCGGGTGCCTGTTGTGTGGAGGGGAAAGGAAAGGGATTGCAAGCCACTCTGAGACTCCTTCGGGTAGTGAAAGGGCGGGGTATAAATCCAGTCTCCTCTTCAGTTTGGTGCAGTGGTTAAGTATGCGGACACTAATCTGGGAGAACCAGGTTTGATTCCCTACTACTCCACTTGCACCTGCTGGATGACCTTCGGCAAGCCATAGTTCTGACCAGGGGTTGTTTCGTAGAAAAAGAGCTAGGGAAACTCATTAGCATAACTCATTGGCATATGCCACACCCCCTGACATCACCGGAAGTGTGTCATAAGGCCACACCCACCACTCAGTTAGTCTTAGTCTTCAAGGGTTAGTCTTAAAGGTGCTATTTGAACTCTTGGACTATTTTGCAGCAACAGACTAACACAGCTAATTCCTCTGAATCTAAACCCACTACTCAGGCTCCACCCCCAAAAGCCCCGCCAAGGCCCTCCCTGACCCCAGGCAGGCAGGGATGGGGAGAGGCGGGGAGGAAGCAACTTACCCTCCCTCTTCCCCCGCCTCTTCCTGGCTGAATGAGGGCCGGAAGCAGGGCAGCCGGAAGCAGGGGGCGGGGCTTCGTCGTGTGCCCCGCCCCCGCACCTCACCCAGGGGAACTGTGATCCCCGCAATCCCCCCCAAATCGACCTCTGGTTCTGACGGGGATAAATCCAATCTCTTCTTCTCCTCCTCCTCCAGCTCTAGCTCACATTCAGACTGCAGTCAAAAGAAGAGAGAGAAGCCTAATCTGAAGAGTAGTTTCCCTGTCACAAACAGCCAGCTTGTCCGGCACCGTATGAGGGCCTTGTCTCTAGAGGAGGGACCTCCTCTAGAGTGTGTTAAGGGTTAAGTGCGCGGACTCTAATCTGGGAGAACCGGGTTTGATTCCCCACTCCTCCACTTGCACCTGGCTGGATGACCTTGGGCAAGCCATAGTTCTGACAAGAGCTGTCCTTGAAAAAGAGCAGTTTCTGTCAAGAGCTCTCTCAGCCCCCACCTACCTCACAGGGTGTCTGTTGTGGGGAGGGGGAAGGGGAAGGAGTTTGTAAGCAGCTCTGAGACTCCTTTGGGTAGTGAAGGGCGGGGGATAAATCCAATCTTGTCTTCTTCTTCTTTTACCTCACAGGGTGTCTGTTGTGGGGAGGGGAAGGGGAAGGAGTTTAGAAGCCGCTCTGAGACCCCCTTGGGTAGTGAAGGGTGGGGTATAAATCCAATCTCTTCTTCTTCTTCTTCATGTGTCTCCACGGAAGGCTTTGTAGAGGGAGAGAGGAGTGGCCAGAGGGCAGCCCCCAGGTTAGGACAAAGAGAGGCATCCTATTCAAGGAGATAACACCTGTATATCCTTAGAGTGATGTAGCGCCTCCCCAGTGTCACGACATGCTGTGACGCCCCCTCCAGCATCAGCAATAATGATGCATTCTGTCCTCCCTCTAGCAAACATTTTTTAACTTTTCAGAAAGGGGTGCTGAGATCCCAAGGAAACACACACACCCTTGTGGGGGTGGGAAGAGAATGTTTGCAAACGGCTCCTTCTTATTTCAGCTCGGCCCTAATCAGTTCCCATCTACTGCACCAGCTACAAAATAATACACGAGGGGTGGGGAATATCCGGACGCTTTTGAGAGTTAGTATGCAACACCAGCGGCACGAATCTGCTGAGCTGTGATGGGCCGCGCGTCGGAAGCGGGGAGGAGAAAGGCTCCAGTGAACCTGCGCCTTCACCGCACATGCTGCCTGCTAGCCGTGTGAGATTCCCCCCCAGGTGGTGCTAAACACAACAGTGGAAGGCAAAGTACCAGAACGATATTTGACTTGCCTGGCTCGTAGGCGCTTCATGACTCCGAACAGGCATTGCTCCAGAGCAAGACGTAGAAAAGACATAAAAGGCTTCCGCTAAAGCTCTCGCTGCCAAACAGCTGATCCTTCTGGGTCGCCTCTAGCTTCCAAATCACCTCATTACAGCCTGGAACTGATACTGGAGCGGAAGTTCATCGGTAGGTTAGTAGGCCTACTGACAGCACAATCCTAAGCAGAGTTATACCCTGATAAGACTTCGGGGAACTCAGAAGGGTGGGCGTATCTCTGCTTAGAATTGCCCTGGCAGCCTCTACTGTGTGGACTCCAGGTAAGGTTGGCAACTTCCAGTTGACACCTGGTCCCTCCCCTCCCCAGGCTCTACCCCCCCTCCCAAATCTCCAGGTATCTCCTAACCCAGAGTGGCAACCCTAACTCCAGGGAATGGGTTTATGGAGAGCCAGTTTGGTGTAGTGGTGAAGTGTGCGGACTCTAATCTGGGAGAACCGGGTTTGATTCCCCACTCCTCCACTTGCACCTGCTGATGTGACCTTGAGTCAGTCACAAGCTCTGGCACAGCTGTCCTTGAAAAAGAGCAGTTTGTGTCAGAGCTCTCTCAGCCCCACCCACCTCCCAGGGTGTCTGTTGTGGGGAGGGGAAGGGAGAGGGGTTTGTAAGCCGCTCTGAGACTCCAAGTGAAGGGCGGGGTATAAATCCAATCTCCTCCTCCTCCTCCTCCCCTGACCACATGGGAAAATAATCACCGTATTAAGAGAGCAGGTCCAAACCTTTTGCTTGTTGAAATTTTTAGCAGAAGAGTATTTCTATTGTATCTCTATTCCATTGATTTCTTCTGTCATCTGATTCCCTCTCCCCATTTGTTAATTCCCCCCTGGCATTCCTTCACAAAGGAAAGAGAAACAATGACGAAAGAGAAACAGTGACTTAGGATGTCATTATGGTCCCCTGCCGTGCAGGTGCTAATATCGAGTGCGGCACTGTGATGCTTAATAGTATTGCTGTGGCCCCGGCCAGACGTGCCGGAAACCGGGGGGGGGGGGCGGGGGCAATGCTGTGTTGCATTCTGATGCGCTATTATGCGATCAGACGCGACGGCGGCTTCCCCGCAGCAAAGAGGACGACGGAGGAGGAAGCCGCATGCCGGCGCGATCACACCGGGAGGCTTCCATAGGCGGCCCGTGGCAAAGCGTTTGCCAGTACATGCGGGGTGCTAGTTTTTTACTGCGCGGCTTCGGCGGCTTGCTACGAGTTTGCCGCGGGAGTGCTACGCCTCCCAGATGTTCCCGCGTGATCGCACCCAGATACTCCGCGGGACTCCCGTGCCTTCAGCGGGGCAAATGCTCCGTGTGACCGGGGCCTGTGCATGCTAGTTGATCATGGCTTTCTTAGGAGAATGGATCAGGATGGTGAGCTAATGTTTTCTCAATGGATGCCAGTTGTTCATAGAGAGCCACTGGTTAAGTAGCCACAAGGGCAGCTTCTTCCAGTTGCAGGGGGGGGGGTGTTGATTCCTGCAAAGAAATGGCAACTTCTATAACTGGTGATTTAAGCAAAGCTGAGTCTTGACCAGTTTAATCAGGTCATATTGATCTATTAGGGCTGCGATCACACGCCCCTTTAGATCCGACATAGGTGCGAATGCCTGATGGATCTAAAGGGCATGATCAGAGAGCGACATCTGGGAAGCGTCCCGCAGTCATCGGCAACCCGTGCTGCTCCGTCGCAGAGGCGGAGTTAAAAGACACCAAAGAAAGTCTGGTAGTAAATGGGTTCCGAGGGGCCATGGATGGACTTTCCCCGTCTGACTGTGCAAGCATGTTCTCATGCTGTCAGGATGGTCTGATCAGACCATCCCGGCTTGGTGCCGTTCCCCCCCCCCCTTCGCAGTATGCATGTCATCACATACTCCATAGAGGGCCCTCACTGCAGAAGTGTGATTCCTCATTTATGTGCATTGGAAACAAATGGCATATAAAAAAAAACCCTCACCCGCAGTTGTGTCTGATCACACAGTGGCGGACTGCACCCACAGCTACAAAGGGATGTTTGATCTTGCAACTGCATGTCAAATTCCTCCAGCGGAGATAGCCTCACTTCCCGTTCACTCCAACTGGAGCATGTGGCCTGACCACAGCCTTGGAGTCTTAAAAGAAACATGTTGATTTTTTTAAAGAAAAGAGTAGAATGGCATGGAACCAATCTTTCTGGGTTTTGAGAACAGATTCAGTTTGCCATATGTACTGGTACCTAGATTAGAGGAGAAAAAGGAGCCTTTTTTATAATAATAAATCTTTATTGAATAGTTCCATACATTACAATTTTTTTCCAGCCAATACAACAAAGCAATTTGAGCATTGCAGTAAAACGATGTGTTACTTACATTCACTTAAACAAATTAAAATACATACAACTTTATCAACTCAATCACAAAAAGGAGCCTTTGGAACCCCACTGATTCCCAAAGGATATCTACAAAACCTTTTCAGAGTTCCCAAGCCAAAACTGAAAGAAACTTTAAGAAAATACTTACTCCAGTTTATATTTTGAGCCTTGTTTTGTCCTTTACCCTTTCCAAGAAAAGCAGCAACTGGCTTCTGCCTGAAAGCACTGTGTATATGGCAGAATCACAGTTGTCCACAGTAAGAATTAGGCCAAACTCTGTCCATTATTTCAAATAAGGCAGGTAGCAACTGTTTTACTGAAAAAGCATAATGGTCTGAGATTGAGGGGGGGATGAAACTACAGTCAGTAACAGTCATACATTTAGCAGAGACACAGGTCAGGTTTACTTATTATTAAATTGAGATTATACTACTCTAAATTGTCTGAAGAAATGGAAGAAACATCTATGAATTGGTCTGAGTTTACAGGAATGGAAATAGGTCTGGGAGAGTGTTCTTACAAAATTAATCTTGGCCCCGGTCACACGGGCCAGTTAATGTGTGTGTGGGGGAATGCAGCTATTTGCACCGGTGCAGTTAGACCCGCCAGAATGCGATCAGACACATCAGTGGCACACCACGGTTTCGTCCCTTGGTGCCTGCGCTTCAACAAAGATGACCGGAGGGAAAAGCCGTGCCGGCGCAATCACACAGACAGAGTCCGTCGGCAGCCCGTGGCAAACCATTTGCCAGTACTTTTGTGCAGGTAGTTTTTAACCGTGCATTTTCGGCGGGACACCACAGGTGCGCTACGGCCGACAGATGTTGTGGTGTGATCGCACCTGGAAAATCTGCCCAACATTCGTGGCTCTCCCGTGGCAAATTCGGCGTGTGAACGGGGCCCTCAAAGAATTTGAGAGAAAACTTTTGTAAAGTACTTCTGCAATGATACCATACCACACACATTAGCAATTAAGTACAGAAATCTATCAGATCTATGTTAAAGATGCCGTTTGCAATATGCAGACTTGATATGCAGGGATGCCAGCCTCCAGGTGGGACCTGGGGATCCCCGGAATTACAGCTCATCTCCCGACTACAGAGATCAGTCCCCCTGGAGAAAATGGATGCTTTGGAGGGTGGAGTCTATGGCATTGTACTCCACTGAGATCCCCCGTGCTCCATCCCCAAATCTCCAGGAGTGTCCCAGTCTGGATCTGGCAACCCTACCCACCCCCATCCCCTGCTCGTGGCCAGGGGGGACCTGTGTTTACTTTACTTTTATTATGAATTAATTAATGTACTTTAGCAAAATGTAATTCAGTTTATTAATGATATGCTATGAAGTAGAAGCCCATAGCTACAGTGGGCCATCTCGGGGCCTGGCCCCCCAACTTATTCTCAAGGCCCCCCTAACTTCCCATGTAGCCCAGGCCCCCCAACTTCAAAGGTTTTATTTTATTTGTGGTGCTCCCTTGGGGGGGTGTCTGTGCAGGGTGCCCCATGACTTATTTAAAGGCCCCCTGAATTAAAAAAAAAAATCCTGGCTACGGGCCTGATGAAGTAATATCACCGGATCATAAGATACTTGAAAGGATTTGTTTCTTTCAGTTTTGCTTACAGCCGCTAAGATGGGCACAACAGCATATTGGAAGAAAACAGACGCTCCCGTTTCGTAAAGGATTCATTTCAATCGTGTTTGGAATGTAGCTTTATTAACCAGTGGTGGAAAGTGCCAGCAAGGCACAGCCAATTTATGGCGACCTCATAGGGTTTTCAAGGCAAGAGACATTCGAAGGTCGTTTGCCATCGCCTGTCACTGGCCCCGGCCACACGTGCCGGAAAACAGGGGGGGGGGAGGCATGGCTATTTGCGCCATCACATTCTGATCCGCCATTATGCAATCAGATGCGACAGCGGCGCACCGGGGTTTCATCCTTCGGCGCACGCTGCAAAGAGGTCGACCGGAGGGACTAGGCGTGTGCCGGCGCGATCACACCAAACGAGTCGGTCTGCAGCCCGTGGCAAACCATTTGCTACTCGATCTTTGCAGGTACTTTTTAACTGCGCCTCTTCGGTGGCCCGCCACGGGTTGGCCAAGGATGCACTACACTTCCCAGATGTTGCGGTGTGATCGCACCCCAAAAATCCACCCAGCATTTGTGCCTTTCGCGTGGAAAATTCTCCGTGTGACTGGGGCCACTGCACAGCAACCCAGGACTTCCTTGGTAGTCTCCCATCCAAGTACTAACCAGGGCTGACCCTGCTGGGCTTCTGAAATCTGAATAGATCGGGCTAGTCTGGGCCATCCAGCTTTATTAAATACATGCACATTTTATCAAAGAAGGCAAAGTAATAATTTACATTGTACAGATACAGTTTGGAGATGCGCGACAATCATTGTTATGTATTGGAGAGAAAAAAAGATAAAAACATACCCTTTTGCTTTTTATATACGTTGTTATAAGTAGGGTGTTCAGTGTTGCTGCCTCCTCTGGGTTGGAGCTTTCTCTTTCTTCCTGTGTCCATTGAAGGCCACGGTGGAATCGGCAGGAAGGAGGCAGTGATAACTGTTATGTATTGATGAATCGCCGCATTCACTCCCCATGTAAAGCTTCGAGCCGGACGAAGGCTCCTCCGACCTGCCTTACTATTGGTCGCTCTACAACAGCGACCAATCAGGACTGTACCAGCTCCCTGAGAGGGAAAGACTCTCATTGGTCCTTATCCGCACAACCTCATTGGTTGTTAAGTGTAAATAGGCGTGGCTACATTAGCCCGGGAATGTTTAAAAGGAGCATAGCTCCCAATGTAAAGTAGTTCTGGTTATGAATGCCTTTAAGCGCTTGTTCGTACCTTCAGTAAAGCTGATCACTTTGCTGAAATCACTCTCCGGATCTTTGTTAGTGGCGATCTAATAATAACAGTCGGGGTAAGAATTCTGAATCGAAGAAGAAGAGATTGAATTTATATCCCACCCTTCACTTGGGGTCTCAGAGCGGCTTACCATCTTCCCCTTCCCCTCCCCACAACAGATACCCTGTGAGGTAGGTGGGGCTGAGGGAGCTCTTTCAAGGACTACTCTTTAGAGAACAGCTCTGAGACAACTTATGACTGACCCAAGGTCACACCAGCAGCTCTTATGTGGAGGAGTGGGGAATCTAATCTCTCAGGATTAGAGTCTGCACTCTTAACCACTACACCAAACTGTCTCTCAGACACCAAACCGACTCATGAGTCAGCCCCTCTCCTGCTGAAGGAATCATACAAGTAGCAAGGAGACAAACACAGATCGAAGGTCAACAAAAGGCCTAGTTGTGAGAGTCTGCCTCTCCTAACAGTGGAAGACCACATGACAAGAATGTTTTCCATTGCCCTGAAATTCTCAGAGCCCTTGTAACTCTCCCCGTGTCAAGAAGTCTCTGAGAAGTCAGTCGCACAAGGCTGCGTTCATACAAAACGGGTACATGAGCTGCTGAAGCAGTTACAAGACTCGATGCAACTTGCCCTAGCGAAAAGTCCACTTGACTTTACCATGTCAGCAATCCAATTTCCATCTGATTGTATGATGCAGAAACGAGTGGCCTTTCCTTCTTAGCCTTCAGAGAAACGTGTTCCATTGTTCACTGTCCTTAAGGCCTTGGATGGTTCCTCTTGTCGCTGCCTCTCCGTTCCTCTTCCCCCTACAGGACTTGAGAGGTGTCCTTACACTAACTTGCAAAGTGGAGCAAGAGACTGAAGTCGTACGCTGCTGTGCAAAGACAGATAAGGCACTGTTCCCCACGCCTCCTCTGCATCTCAGGTAGACATGGACTCCCTAACTAAGGTTGCATTGCTTTGCTTTGGTTGGGAGTGAGACCTACTGAAATCAATGGGTCTTACTTTGGAGAGAGCGCAGATCAAGCTGCCAGGGTCCTCAAGGTCACTGCTTATTGTTACCCCGATTTTGCCCCACACTCATCCCTGGATAAACAAATCCTGTTGCAAACAGGGATAAAAGCAAGGTATTGTGTCATGAGTAGAACTCTGATAAAACCAGGGATGAGATCCAAATGCAGAAAGGACCAATGTGTCCGTTATCTTGCTTTCGATAGTGCCAGAAGATCCTCGTAGGGGTAGGAATTCACGGGTGCAAGAAGGAAGCCTGAATCCAGAGATGGAAACCTGTCCCATTCTTTCCTATGAAAATGAAGACTTTGATATGCATAGACTCTGGGCATTAGGAACAGCATGCGAGAAGAATCCATTTTCATAGAAGCAGCTGTTCTTCTGAAATGCTTCTCATCTGAATTCATCCTCACATTTGGGAGGTCTGTTTCGAAAGTCCATTAGGAATCCTCCGATTTTTAAAAAACAAACAAACAAACATCTGTATTTTGTAAAGATCATTGTGCACATACAAGCTGCCACATCTCCCAGATCCTTGACTTCATATCTTGTCCTTCATGATCAATGCATCTGGGCATGATTCCTCTTTCTGGGGGTATGCCTGCATCCTTTGTGGCAGAGCAAAGAGTCCCAGCCCCCTCGCTTCTCTGTGTCCCAGGGCTACAGTCCTCATGCGCTGTCCTGGTCAGAGCACTAGATGACATCATGCACTGTGCATTGACAGGTTCCCGGTGGTGTTGCCCTTCTGCGCTCCCTCGCATTGCTGAATGTCTCCTGCCCTTGTCCCAGGATCCATGCCACTTGCTCTGGCCGCGCGCCTTCAGTTGATGGTGGGATCAAATTGGGACGATTCCCCTCTGGGTGGGCATTAAGATGCCCCAAGAGCCTCCAGCACACCAGCCGACTTGCCTGTTCACACCCAGTCTGGAGCTCCTCACTCCATCGGCACTGGCTGTGGGGTCCAGGGGAGGAGAGTGAAAATCCTGCTCCTAATTGGCTCCAGTGGGCAAATGCTAATCAGTAAGGAGAGCACCCAGAAGTAATAACATGGATTAAAATAAACGGACATGATACATGATGGGCAATGCACAACCCAGTGAATAAAATAACACAAAAGCAATAAACCCTTCAAGCCAGGAAAAGATGAAGTATGGCCCCGGTCACACGGGCTGGAAAATGCGGGGGGGAAGCGTGGCTGTTTACCCTGGGGCAAACTAATGCGCGACTCCGGTTGAGGTCCCGTCGAGGTCCCGTGGCTAGGGGGAGGTGCCGATCACACCACAGGCAAAGAAGCAGGGCGGCATGGCAAACGGGTTTTTTAAAAACTTTTAAAAACTGAAGTGTGCGCATGCTCCGTTGGGTGCTTGTGTGCATCCATGGAGCCTTGGGGGAGAAAATGACCTGTTTGCGAGGGAACATGGGTGGGCGCCGGATACCACCGGAAACGCGATCAGACGCCCGCGCTTACCCCGCGGTTTCCGGAAACTAGTACCTCCGAGGTACTAGTTTTTTGCCGCGCATCTTCGGAGGGAAGCCTCGGTTGAGCCACGGGAGCTCTACGCTTCCCAGATGTGGCGGTGAGATCGCGCCCGGAAAATCCACCTATCTTCCGTCTCTCTAGTGTGGCTACTGTTCCGTGTGACCGCAGCCTATGATACCCAAACATGCATAAAACCTGGGCAGTTGAAAAGAGACAGACCTCTGATGTATTTCAGGCAAAACAAATGTACACCTTCCAACATGGAACACATGATGGCCCTGATCCAGACGTTCTATGCACAGCAAAGTGTTTCTTATGATCAGCAACCGGAGATAATGGGCAAGGAATGTATGCATTGTGTTTATGCCCAGGGTAGTCTGGTCTCATCAGATCTGGGAAGCTAAGCAGGGTCGGCCCTGGTTAGTAAATGGATGGGAGACCTCCATGGAAGTCCAGGGTCGCTGTGCAGAGGCAGGCAATGTCAAACCACCTCTGAATGTCTCTTGCCTTGAAAACCCCTATGGGGTCACCATAAGTCACATGAACACATGAAGCTGCCTTATACAGAACCAGACCCTTGGTCCATCAAAGACAGTACTGTCTACTCATGCATGCAGAAGGTGTCAGGTTCAGTCCCCAGCATCTCCAGTTAAAGGACCAGGCAGTAGGTGATGAGGAAGACCCCTGCCTGAGACCTTGGAGAGCAGCTTCCAGTAGACAATACTGACTTTGATAGCCCAAGGCTCTGATTCAGTAGAAGGCATCTTCATTTATTTTATTTATTTATTTACTTGGGATTTATATCCCACCCTACCCAAGAATAAAATATGGATACATTAAAACATTAAATACATACAATATAGATACATTAAAACATCAAATATATACAAGCTAAAATGGTGCTCTACACTAAATTTCCCAAGATGCACAGTGTCCCTCATTGGCGGCCGGTGTTGTAGTAGCATGAGCGCCAGGAGTGATGTTCCTCATCAGGGCAGCATCTACCCCCCTCCCAGATAAGGTAGATGGTAGGGTCGAGTCACGATGGTGGTATAGTGGCTCCTACTCAAAAGCCTGGCGGAAGAGCTCCGTCTTGCAGGCCCTGCGGAACTGTACAAGGTCCCGCAGGGCCCGGATCTCCACCGGGAGCTCATTCCACCAGGTAGGAGCAGCCACCGAAAACGCCCTGGCCTTGGTTAGGGCAAGCTTGATGTCTCGGGGGCCCGGAACCTGTTCACGTGTATGGATTTCTTTGTTTACACTGGGGAAATGTATTTAGGATTTAAGTATAATATTTGTGTATCAGTGCCCACTGAACCACTTCTGAATGGAATTCCAAGCAGTGTTCCCTCTAAGCCAGTGGTTCTCAACCTGTGGGTCGCGACCCCTTTGGGGGTCGAACGACCCTTTCACAGAGGTCGCCTAAGACCGTCGGAAAATTTGTAACAATGAAAATACATCCTGCATATCAGATATTTACGTTATGATTCATAACAGTAGCAAAATTACAGTTATGAAGCAGCAACGAAAATAATTTTATGGTTGGGGGTCACCACAACATGAGGAACTGTATTAAAGGGTCATGGCATTAGGAAGGTTGAGAGCCACTGCTCTAAGCTGAGTGAGTGTGAGCCAGCTCACAGTCTTTTAGCCTCCGGCTCGCCCATTTTTGTCTCAGCTCAGGAAGGATGGCTCCAGAGCAAACTCATTTATGCAGTCGCCAAATTGCTCGCTCACAACTTTAATGCCAGTGGCTCACAAAGTAGAATTTTGGCTCACAAGACTCCACAGCTTAGAGGGATCAATGATTCCAAGGTATCGCAGACTGTGGGTTCAGCGCTTGGCTTTGCCACTGTGTGTGTGTGTGCACTCGGGCAGTTCCTTGGGTGTGCTTTCCTTTGGTGGCTGTCCTCAACAGGACTTTGGCATGCCATGCCAATGATCTTGGAAAAGCGATGCGTGTCTTTGTGTGTGTTTGTGGGGGGGGGGGATTGTCCTGCCCAGCTGCATCAACTCCCTCCCCAGGCATCAAGCTATTTCTGCTCTTGTCGTTCCAACACAGAAAGTTATGGCAAGATAGAATCCTATTTAGCTGAGATCTGAAGCTCCGGCTCTTCTCCGATAACCGTAAGATGTATGTTTGAGCCACACGCTGCCTTAATGCTCCTTTCAGATAAAGCGCAGCTTATAAATCAAAAACCAGGAGCCTGGAAAATCTAGTTCGTCAAATGTTTATAGGTTGGATTTTTGAAGATAGGAAGAAGCCAAGATTTCTGCTGAGCAAATACAGGGAAATGAGGACGGATGACGGGGGACTTGTTTACCAGAATCGCTGGCTGCTTGGGGAAGATTACAGGGAGTCAGATCCCTGTGGCCGCGTGGAAATCAAATTCCAAAAAGGAACAAGAACAGGTGCTGCCTGGGAGAGGGGAAGAAACACACTTGCTTTTTCAACAAAGCAAGGCCAGAAAGTACGGGTCCCAGCCTCCAGGTGGGATCTGGAGATTCTCTGGAATTACAGCTCATCTCCAGACTTCAGAGATCAGTTGCCCTGGAGAAAATGGATGCTTTGGAGGGTGGATGCTGCGGCATCGCACCCCACTGAGGTCCCTGTCCTCTCCAGGCTCCATCCCTAAATCTCCAGGGGGTTCCAAACCTGGCTCTGACAACCCTACCCCCCATCCCCTGCCGGGGGGTGTTGAATGTCATAAGTATTCAGCATGTGTGATCCTGCCAATCTAAGTGACAGATGTCTGACAGTCCAGGGAACCAGAGCAAACCGGTTCTGGCTGGTGTAGAGCTGAGCTGTATCACAGTGACTCGGCAGTAAGCTGATTGGCTGGTCTATGTATATAGGTGTGTATAGTCTGTACACTGGATCCTTCTTCTTCTGTACTGAAGTGGTACCTATTTATCTACTTGCAATTTCTTGGTTTCAAACAGCTAGGTTGGCAGGAGCTGGAACTAGAGACGGGAGCTCACCCCGTCTTGTGGCACTCGGGTCTCGAACTGCTGAACTACCAACCTTCCACAGCCTGCAGTTCAGCGTCTTAACCACTTGAGCCACCACAGCTCCTATATATGGAAATAAATCACTGTATATAGTTAACTACAAGAACTGTGTCAGTGTGGTTTACTGCAGTGGAATCTTAGCAGGGTGCAATTGGTATCTTTGGTGGAAGGCTGATTCGGTGATGCGGGCTGCGCACTACGCGACAGGGGAAACCTGCCAACCCCCCTCCCCAAAAGAAAGTGTCTCAGTTCATTTGGACAGGATTAGGGAGTTGGCCCGTTGTTGATGAGGGATGTTCGAATGCTACTTCTTTGGCTCGAACCCTTTGCCTGTAACAAACAGGTATCTCATTTGTTGACAGTAGGTTCAATCATTTGTTGATGCTTTTTGCGGTTGCTCAGCAGACTGGAGTGTATTTTTTCTAAGGGCCTTGGGGGAGAAAGAACAATATTTCCCCTCATCATTTCCCAGTTCTTCCAGGTCTTCAGATCACTAGTTGCTATTGAGCAAAGTAGAAAGGGCAGGACCATTTTTTTTAGTGGCCTTCACTGATGTGCCAGCTACAGAAGTGAGGTGTGCTGGGGAAAGGTATAAAAAAGAGACACAGTGGGAAGCGGGAAGGGTCCTTTAGATTGGGGAGAAGGAAACAGGTCATGAGAAGAAGGAGGAGGAGGAGACTGGATTTATACCCCCACCCTTCACTACCTGGAGTCTCAGAGCGGCTTACAATCTCCTCCCCTTCTTCTCCCCACAACAGATACCCTGTGAGGTAGGTGGGGCTGAGAAAGCTCTCTTGAGAACTGCTCGTGAGAGAACAGCTCTGAAAGAACTTGTGACTGACCCAAGGTCATGCCAGCACCTGCATGTGGAGGAGTGGGGAATCAAACCCTGCTCTCTCAGATTAGAGTCCGTGCTCGTAATCACTTGCCAGCTAGCTGCCATGCTTTCCTTGTTTTCGATCTTCCCTGTCTGTAGCGCATGTGCGCATGCTTGCCTTAACCACTGTAAACAACTATCGGGAGGCGCTCATGAGACGGTGTGAACTGGCTTCACCAGACTGTGCTATCTGATTAACCTTGAGGAGAAGGGAGGGCTTGCATTCCAATCTCAGTATGAATATTTCTGCTCTCATGGTGCACGGAGAGTCTCCCGTTCATGAAGTAATATCCCACCGGGAGATTTCCCGTGCGAGCACTTGAATTTCATTTGCTTAGCCCATTGCAGCATCAGGGCATATGTATTGATGCCTCAGCCTGCATAGTTATTCCTAACAATGTACCTGTATAAGCTGGCAACAGACCTGTAGACTAATAAAGCATAACGATTCCTTGGAGCGTGTGTGGAGTTTTGCATGCTGTCGATCCTGACACCACTACACCAAACTGGATAGTACGTACAGAGTGAGGAAAAGGAGGGAATGCTGGGAAAGCAATAAAGATGGAGGGCGATAGAACACAGGGTGAAAAAGAAGGAAGAAGAGGCACCAGGAAAGGGGGGAGCTGGAGGAGATGAGTGACTCAATAAGGTCTGGGAGTAGGGTTGCCAAGTCCTACCTATTGCTGCAGCGGGGGAGTCCTGGACCTCCTTGGGACTTCTTCAGCGTGCGTGCTTTGCGTGCACACCGCAATGACATCACCTGGAAGTGATGTCATCATGTCGGGCACATTGAGGGTGGGACCACGATCATTCAAGGGAAAAACATAGCGTTTTCCCTCAAATGATAGAGCATCCCCCCCCCCCCGCAATGTGCCCGGTGTGATGACGTCACCTCCGAGTGATGTCATCTTGCTGGACACGTCTCCGTGATCCTGGCACTTTGGGGGTGGGGTTCCCCCGGTGGCCCGATCCCAGCCAGCGGGTAAGGGGCCCATCAAGTGGGCAGCCCCCCGCCCTCCTGGGGGACCGGGCAACCATATCTGGAAGATGTGATAGGACACTGACTGATGAAAACATTCATATCTCACCTTTCCTCTTGGTTCAAGGCAGCTTACAATAACTGTTAGAAACATTTTTCGGTTGAAACTAAAAATAAATAGCAAACCCCACTACCCCCTTTAAAACATGCCTGCCATTCAACCCCCCTCAAAAGCCCTGGCAAACAGGTAGGCCTTGCAGCACCTCCTGAAGATCTCCAAAGGGGTGGGGGGCCACTAACCTCTTCGGGGAGCCCCTTCCACAAAGCTGGTGCCCCGATAGAAAAGGCCCAGGCTCTGGTCGATGCCAGACAGGCCACCCTAAGTAGTCAGATAGCCAGTAGATGGCTGCCTGGTGACCACAGCTGGCACACGGGGCAGATGGAAGGAGATGTTCCTTCAAATATTCATAGCTCACCTTTCCCAATTTTCATAGCAACTCAACTATGCAAGATGAAGAGTGATGCACTTAGACTTTGACTTTGAGGACGTAAAGAAGACAGCTGAGAAGGAACGGAAGCCCAGAAACCTTGGAGAGCCTGTTTATATGTCAAGGATTCTTCATCTGCTCTTGTAAAAGTCAGTTCTGAATGCTTTGTCGTCCTCGCACTCAGTGCCAAACTATACGAGATAGTGGGAAATCTGTCACTGGACACCCCGCTTTTCTGAATGTTAGAAGCGGCTCTGTTTCAGCAACTTCCAGTAATTTGTTTATTGGTTCTTCTTTTGTTGGTGTCTCCTCTCTTCTCCAATAACTCTCATACAGTATTTTAGTGGCCGTAACTATGTGTAGAATGAGATAAGAGTCCTGTTTTTTACAGTTTTCTGGAAGCATATTCAGTAAAAAGAGTTCTGGTACAAACGGTACATTATTTTTTAGTATTTTTTGCAATATTTCATGCTGAAATGGGCGAATTAACTTGACTCTTGAAAGGACACAAAGAGGACAAATGTGAAGAAACATGGTCAAGACTTTATCACTGGTTTGAAGAACTGGAGTATCGAAACATGCTATAACCAAAACAGAGTTTAATAAGAACATTATATTAAATATTGTGCAAAGTTTGGACAGTATCCTATGGCGTAGAAATAAGTTTTAGGATTTGAGATGTATGGACAACAAATTCTTCACTCAAAGTACGAAGGGGTGCTCCCCACTTTATGTTTGTGTTTAGTATTGTTAGTGTTTGTTTGTATGTCTGTGGTGTATGTTTAATAAAACAAGTGTATGTGTGTGTATTTGTTCTTCAGTCACACAGTCAAGTCCGAGTCTTCACAACCCCATGGACCAGCTCCCGCCAGGCCCTCCTGTCTTCCGCCGTCCTCTGAAGTTTGCTCAATTTCATGTTCGTTGCATTGATGACACTGTCTAACCATCTCATTCTTTGCCGTCCCCGTCTTCTTTGACCTTCAATATTTCCCAGCATCAGGGTCTTCTCCAGTGAGTGCTCCCTTCTCATTTGGGGGCCAAAGTATTTGAGCTTCAGCTTCAGAATCTGGCCTTCCAGGGAACAGTCAGGGTTGATTTCTTTTAGGATTGACTGATTTGATCTCCTTGCAGTCCAAGGGACTCTCAAGAGTCTTCTCCAGCACCATAGTTCAAAAGCATCTATTCTTCGGCGCTCGGCCTTCCTTATAGTCCAACTCTCGCAGCCATACATGACTACTGGGAATACCATTGCTCTGACTATGCGCTCTGTGAGTTGTGGGAGGGGAGAGAATTGAAGTGTGATTTTCCCTTTCCCATCTACCATTTCCCCAGTGCCCGTCTCTGGGTCAGGAAATTCCTAGAGATTTCGTGAGTGGAGTCTGGTGAGGGTATGGTTTGGAGAGGGGAGCGACCCAGGCCCGTAGCTACAGTGGGGCATCTCGGGGCTAGGCCCCCCATCTTGCTGACAAGCCCCCTGACTTCCCATCTAGCCCAGGGTGTCACGGCCTTCACCCCTGGATTAAATTGATCAGCCAGTGCCCCCTAAGAAATTTAAATGCCCCCCTGACTTAAGAAAATCCTGGCTACGGTCCTGGAGGGACCTCAGCAGGGTCTAATGCCACACCGCCCACTTCCCACTGCAGCCGTTTCCTCCAGGGCAAGTGATCCCTGTAGTCCGGAGATCAGTTGTAATCCCGAGAGATCTCCAGCCATAACCTGGAGGCTGGCAACCGTCTGAATTCCCTCCCCTGCTGCTGTTTGCCCCAGTGGGAAACATGCAGGTGCCCAAAGACCAAATAATTGCTTGGGGTGCTTTAGATCAGGAGAACGGGAAAGAGGCCGAAAGAGTCCATTCTCCTCCAGTGCTGCCGCTGCGATCTGAATTGCCCTTTTCCCAATGGCTGCTTTTCAGTTCTAACAAACCCGGTGGGAGACCCAATTATAACTCTCCATTCGTCTCACCTAACTCGATTCTTGCATCTTTTCAGAGGAAAGGGGGGGGGGGTTGTGGGCCATGCAAACTTCCCTCTCTCCTGACTGCCAACTTCTGAACAGGCCTTCTGTTTTGCCTGAAAATATTCCTTGGCAAGATCAGCCATCTCTGAGATACTCGACAAATTGATTAAGATAAAATACTTACTGGATGTGCTTGAAGACAGCCTCCGTTGCCGAGAAGGGGTGTGTGTGTGTGTCCTTTTCCTTTTCTCTTGCTTAGGTTTAATGGTTCTTGATTTCCGGTGTGCTGTGTATAACCTGCTGGTATTATCTAGAAAGTAAAGATTTTATGATGGATTGACTCGGGGTGATTCTCGCCAGGGGAAAAGTGAAACATTACTGTATAGGCAAACGGCCTCAGCCTATGCATTTAAAAGTCACCCTTCTTAGCATATGTCAAATGAAAGGGGAGAGACTGCAAAGGTTTGTAGTATTCGGAGCCTTCCTTTTGGATTGCCCAGTGATGGATTTCTTTATAAGCAAAAAATAAATAAAATTGCCATCTTTCCCTCCCAGCCGGCTACCCGAAAACCCATCCCCCCCCCCCGGCTCTGCTTCCAGAGGAAGGAATATAAAAGACAGCGGAAGAAGGATATTGATCATGACTGTCACATCAGCCAAAGGCAGATCGGAAGTGTGAAATATCAAACTCCATTTGGCAGGACAAGGCGCCCAATGAGCTCCAGTCATTCTTTACTGTTCCCGAATACAGAGACCATTTGAGCAGGGAGGCATCCTGTGCTTCAAAGCTGGGCTTCACCATGATTGCAGATCTCTCTTCCGACAGACAAAGCATTCCAAGACGCAGCCACTTCGCAAGGCACATTTCGATGCACAAGAGTTATTCATTTTTGTTGCAAGCAAGAGCCTGTGACTGTGCATCTAAACTTTCAGTACTGAAATCATTCCCTCCCCACAGCATTTCTTCCCTTCATGTACATTCCCTAGCTTGATGCAAAAAAAGCTATGTTATGGGAGCTGTCCATGAAAATATGTGGCAAGAATTCCCAAAGGGTGAAGAGGGTGCCCTCATCTCATCCTTGCTGGCCACCTCCTGTTCTACTTGGCTGCAAAACGATCCCTGACCCATTGGACTAGTGGATGCTGAAAGCCATAAATGTAAGTGGATAGTGATGATTTGTCCATGTACCTTGGTATTGTCTCTCCTTGAAAAGTACGCAGACGGAGAGTGATTTCAGCAAGCGTACTTTATTTGATCAGGAACAAGACGACTTTGGCCGGCTCGCAGGCCGGCTTATATTCCCCGAGAAACCGCCACCCAAAACACCCCTCCACTTCCCAATAGGTTATTTACAGTGGCCAAGAGTCCCATTGGCTCTTGGCCAGGAACCTAGCCCCCTGATTGGAGTGGGCTAGGATCCGCATAGTCCATTGTCTCTTGGAGCGAAGCTCGACGTTTGTCTCTGGACTTGTCTGGACATGTCTGGACTTGTCAGGACTTGATACACCACACTCCTGATTGACAATACCTCTCTGGAGCCTCCTGCTGAGAAAGATCTTTTACATCCTTCTAACTGGAGATGCTAGGGACTGAACTATGTTTTAAAAATATGCATCCTATTTCTGAATCATGACGTCTCCCCAAGGCATCACTGGTAGGCATCTATACTGTACTGCCATGATACATGTGCCAAACCTGTCCTTTTATTTCCGTGGTATTTTCTGCTTTTCTGACCAACAGTTGTGGTTATTCTGGAATCTCTGTGGCGTGTATGAGATATCCTTATTTTCAAGACGTGCATCCAAATTGAATGCTCATCCAAATGTGGAAGCTGTATAGCCTTTGATGGAATGCTGCGTGGACTGCAGGAACCACATATCCTTTCTGAACACTATGCAAAGGTTTGCACATCCAGTCACGGATAGACATTTTCCCTAATGGAGAGTAAGTCAGGTAGCATCAGACAGAAGATGGTTTGGGGAAAGTTGTGTGCAGCACAAATGCAAGAAACTGATGATGTTGGATTACTGTCGCCTCCATGGGTACTTTCACATCCCTCCCATGGGATGAAATGTGAGGGTCTTCAAGAACATCAGCCCAAATGCATTACTTGACATTGAGATGGTCAGTTCTCACAAATGGCCATGGGTTGCAGGCGGCATATGGAGTGTGAATTGGGAGCGATCCTGGAATATAGAACCTTAAAAGCTGACCAGGACAACTGTATATAATGCCTATATGAGTAACCCCAGTCCCACATCTGTCTATGCTGTTTTTACAGTGGGTGGACTGCAAACTCAGGCAGCAAGGCACTGATTCATATTCAAAGATCTTCACACATTGCAGGATGGTCGGAAGCAGCCCCGTAGCTAGCAACTTTTTGCTGGGGGGGCAATTTTTTGCTCAGGGGGCCAGCCATTATGTGTCTGTATGGAGCTATGCACATTCTTTCCTCCCCGCCCCGGACTGTGCTGGTTCAGGTGGGGCTGATCGACTAGTTGCAAACCAGTGTCCTTCAGAGCTGTGGAGTGCACAGCTGGAATCCTGTGCCTTGCCTCATGCAATGACTTCCCTGCGATCCCATGCAGCCCCCGTTTCACTGACAGGCATGTAGCTACTGTGGAGCTCAGGGGGAGGAGAAGCCAAGGCTCAGTTTGGGGGCCCTGGAAGAAACATCAAGGGACTGGGGCCTGGTCGGAAGTCTAATAATCATGTTTGTAACATCCACACTTCAAGGTTACGTTTGTAATAATCATGTTTGTAACATCCACACTTCAAGGGCATTTTCGGTGGCGGCTCCTACCTGGTGGAAGGAGCTCTCGGAAGAGATCTGGGCCCTGCGGGCCCTTTCTCAGTTCCGCAGGACCTGTAAGACGGAGCTCTTCCGCCAGGCCTTTGAGTAGGAGCCGCCGCCACTACTATTCCACCTTCACCTCCTATGCACTGTCGTATTACCATCATGATTATCTGGACTCCACTGGGGGGAGCGAGGTGTCCGGGCAGGGATTGGATGACAACATCTCAGGAAGTTATTATGGAGGTTAAGATCTACCCATCTTGGTTAAATTTGTATTGTAAATTTGTTACTATATTTTATTGTAAATTATTGTTTTATATTGTGTGTTTTATTGTTATAACCTTGGCACATGGTGCCCTTGTCAGCCGCTCTGAGCCTTCGGGGTAGGGTGGGATATAAATCCAAACATAAATAAATAAAAAATAAATAAATGTGTGAATCAGTCCTGCTTATGGCCTGTTTTGAGGTGCCGTGGTCACAACAGTCATGACAGTGGCACAAGTAAGCCACCACATAGAGATGCTATTTCTCACAAATCGTATCTAGGGCTGAAGCAGCAAGGTGTCACTGCACCTGGTTGCATATAAATTTGGGGACATGTGAAGATGTGATGGAAACTGTTTTCAAGTCTCAGCTGATGTATGGAGACCCCCGTGGGGTTTTCAAGGCAAGAGATGTCCAGGGGTGGTTTGCCACTGCCTGCCTCCACATCATGACCTTGGAGCTCCTTGGTGGTCTCCCAAATACTAGCCAGGGCCGACCCTGCTTAGCTTCTGAAATCTGATGAGAATGGGCAAGCCAGTCTGGTGTAGTGGTTAGGAGCGCAGACTCTAGTCTGGGAGAACTGGATTTGATTCTCCACTCCTCCACATACAGCTGCTGGTGTGACCTTGGGTCAGTCACAAATTCTTTCAGAGCTGTTCTCTCACAAGCAGTTCTGGAAAGAGCTCTCTCAGCTCCACCTACCTGACAGGGTGCCGGTTGTGGGGAGGGGAAGGGAAAGGAGGTTGTAAGGTGCTCTGAGACTCCGAGTGAAGGGCGGGGTATAAATTCAATCTCTTCTCTCTCCTTCTCCTTCTCCTTCTTCCCTGGACTATCCAGGTCAGGGCTATGTGAATATGGTACCTTATTAATTCTGCAAACATTCACCCTCCTTTGCAAAGCAGCCCTGTACAAAACGACATAATAAATGCTAAATGACTTTAACAGATAGATCACTGGGAAAGCATTCTACAATGGGTTGATGTAGTTAAGGGGAGGATTTTACCTTTTGGAGGAACTCAGTGCGAGAATGCAATCGTGCTAGAAAGTTCTGTGTTTTGACACGTTTACAGTGCAATCGTAAGGAGACTTATACCCTTCTAAACCCACTGACTTCAATGGACTCAGACGGGTACAACTCTGCTTTGGAGAATGCAGACACAGTTCCATTCCACAACAGGCCACCTCAGTTTAGCATATTGCAGGGATAGTTTGCATCTCAGAGAAATGCAGGAGAATCCCTAAGCACACCATGCACAAAGAACTGAGGTTTTCTGCAGGAAGAAAAAGTGATCTGACCTCAGTAGACGATACCATCCCTTTTATTTTTTTTAGTGGAATGTTTAAACTTTCGTGACAGCTTCAAGACCCAGTTTGCAACATAAGCGAAAGATCAGAAACCGGCGACAATTGCAAGTGTCTTTTGCGCGCAGTCGAAAACGTGCCTCGTCTCTACCTGCCTGTAATGAGGCGCCGGATTGATTGCGGTGGTGTTCGTCTAAATTAATCCTGATGTAAGAGTGAGCAGAAGGCGCAAATGAAATGTTTAAATAAGAAGCCTCTTCAAGGCCGCAAAGGCAGATCTGCTGCCTTGAGATTCCCTTTTTAGGTATTTAAAGTACCTGATCAGTGTGCAGCTGTGGCAAGAAACAAATTATTTAGAGACTTTTATTGCCCATTTACAAGATCTGAATTAAAGCAAAGAGAGGATACCTTGGCCTGCATTCTCATGCAATTAGATTAGAGGAGTTCACATGCAGAGAGAGTTTTCATTAATAATAAAGAAAAGCATTTGCATAGCACTCTGCTTCTTTCTGGGTTAGGGCTCAGAGAGGCAAGAGGAAGACTTCATGTCTTGTTTCAGCCATAAAATTCACATTTCAGGCTTGTGTAGCCTCAGTTTGCCTTGGGCTGTGTGCAATGGGGAGGTGGGATTTAACCCCTTAACCCCTCTCTCAGTTTCACTGCTCCATGTTGTACATCATTCCAAACCAAGGCCCTGTTAGTAGCTTTTTATAGAAGAAAATATCTGTTTTGCCTCTTCTCCTGTAAAAATTTAATACCACACAGCAAAACTGAGTGGAAGCTGACGAGTTAAACCATCCTTCTTTTCACAGCACGTCCCCAAGTACAATCCATTATGGATAGAATGAGATGCATGATTTTCATCTCATTTGTTTGACTTTGCAGGCAGAGCAGGGCTGGTCTTGTGTTTTTGTCATTAGTACAACACTACAATCAGAAAACGTATGCCAAAAGTAATGCATTAGTCTGTAGGGCATCACAAGAATCTTTGCCAATTTTAATTGACGAGGAACTTCATTTAGAATGTTTTTAAAAATTCAAATCAGCTCTCCAAACAAATTTGATTTTAGATTACCCACAGTACACATTACATTAACAGTACACATTCTTTACAGTATCTTATCAATATGGGAGCTGGAAAATTGGATGGAAGGATAAGAGGTAATGGGTTTTATCCACATGGGGTTTTGTTGTCAGTTCTGGACCCATACTGCTTTGGTTTGTCCCCTGATTTCCATATTTTGAAGCCACTTTTATACCACTGTTTTTCAGGAAGCTGATTTCTTTGTCCCGCCCGTTCCCACCCAACTCCAGCCCACTGTTCGATGACTGAACTGTCATCATTGTTCGAAACATTCCCTCTCCTGCCCCCATCTTGAAGATGAATGATTTCTTTTTCTAAGCACTAAAATATCGATATATTGCTGGAGCCTTATAACAATAGGCTTAGGAGGTTCTCTGAATCCCTAGTAGGGATGGGCACAGAATGCAACAGGGACCTAATTTTGTTACGGAATGGGGGTGGGCGGGCGTTCATGGTCCATTTGCCCAGTCTGTATGTTCACGGTTTTTAATGGACTGCCCCTGAACCATGGATTTTTTCAGATTATCCGTTTGGTCTATGGGGACAGTCTGTGGGCAAGACTACCTGGTGAAGAGGCATTAATTGCATTAATTGTTAAGGCAACCAGGGGAATGTTCTTCTATGGCTCTTCTGCAGCCCTGGACATTACTTTGATGCCTTCCCCTTTTGCACATTGGACCCTAGGATCTTTTCTCCCTCTGCCAATGCCAATCTGCAGACAACTTGGAGGGCTGGTAGATGGCCATCCTGGGGAGGTCCGGAACAACTTTGATGCCTCTAGCTTGGGGGGTGGGCTTTGACAGACTCCTTCCCCTTTTGCACATTGGACCCAAGGATCTCCCCCCCATGCCAATCTGCAGGCAACTTGGAGGGCAGGTAGAGGGCCATCCTGAAGCGGTCCACTGCAACTTTGATGCCTCTAGCTTGGGAGGGGGGGCATTAGACACACTCCTGAACCTGCAGCTGTGATATCCCCAAGGAGCACTTTTCTGGGGGCACTGCTTGCCCCGCTCAATCCAATCCTCACTAAACTTGGAAGGAAGGTAGAGGAGAGTCAGATGCAGACTAGCTGTGAGTTTGGCATCTCTAGCCCAATGGGGGGGCACATTCCAGCACATCCCAAAGTCATAGACCACACAAATCATGGGCCAGTCCATTAAACAAAAAGGTCTGTGAAAACTCATGGTCCGTAGTCCGCAAAACCCATGAACCATGGACCAATACAAACCTCTATATTTCTGGTCTGTGCCCATCCCTAAATCCGTAGCTTTTTTTCCTTTTCTTTAAAGTAAGGACCTTATCCTTTCCCTCATGGAGATATAAGGAAAAAGGCATATCCATGAAGGAAAGACCTTGGGACTTAGTTTTTAAAATGAAAACTGAGAATGGTTTGGATCCTATTGTGTAGCTTTGCATCCTTTAATGTGTCATGTTAACACTTATGCTTTGCTTCGATTCTAATTTGAGACTTCTGGTTGGTTCAACAACCCAAAACCTATTTCATCCTTTATTGAATGTCCCATCTTGTTGACTGTATTGACTCACTCTGTGTAATCCGACTCGAGTCCAAGTGAGAAAGGTGGATTATAAGTAACGTAAGTAAAATAATCATACAAACAAACAAACAAATAAACAAATCCTATTGAGCTTGATTAGAGCAAAGGAGAAATGCTTGGGGGCAGAAAATTAGCATCTGTAGTGAGATAAGAATTCTATGTCCCTGTTCAGCCTGGGGCGTGGTGTGTGTGTCCAATGTTCTGAACTCTGGCAATCTTATGTTGTAATCTCCCCTTGAAGCTTCTCTGTGTGAGAAGAAGAGTAGGTTTTTATACCATGCTTTTTTCTACCTTAAGGAGTCTCAAAGCAGCATACAATCACATTCCCTTCCTCTCCCCACAACAGACACCTTGTGGGGTAGGTGGGGGGGACTGAGAGAGTCCTGAGAGAACTGTGACTGGTCCAAGGTCATCCATCTGGCTTCATGTGGAGGAGTAGTGGGGAATCCAACATGGTTCTTAGAGTCCACTGCTCTTAACCACTACACTACACACCGCACTATACCACACCAAGGACTGCCATTATTAGATCAGCAATGGAATGATCTGCAAGATCAAAAATGTTCCCCACTGGTTTTTGAGTGTTGTGCTTTTTAATGTAAGAATTGTGTGTGTGTGTGTGTGTGTGTAGGGACTGACCTGTTTGTCCGATGTAAAGAGTGGAAAGGCATTGCTGACATTTGACAGCATATATAACTTTGGAAGAAGAAGTGGATGAACCTGAGATGGTTTGGCTCATCTTGTTAGGTCTGGTGGTTTTGTTGACAGAGTGAATACTGTGTGTAAATTGTGGTTTTAATGTTTTGTATAGATTGTTTTAGATGAGTTGTTTTATTGTTTTATTTACTGAGCCGCTTCGGCGGGAGGGCGGGATAAAAATCAATCAAATAAATAAATAAATAAATAAAAATATGGGGACAGAGTTGGCATCTTGGTTTGTTGCAAGCTCTGGTCGCAGAGAATTCGTGACCATGTTAGGAAGGGCATTCCTGTGTGTGAGAAGTTGTTTCAGGTTAGGGGGCTGGCTGTGGGCAAGAAAGAGCTTCTCGCTCAATGCCTGTGAGAGAGGAGGATCATTGACCAGTGTAATGTACTCCGCCATTACCACGTGCGCGACCGTTGGGCCATGTGGTCAAGCACAGCCCTAAAGCTTCGCTCAGGGAGAACAACAGCCCAGCGGATCCTAGCCTGCACCTATCAGAGGGCCAGGTCTGCAGCCGAGAGCCTATGGGACTCTCGGCTACTGTAAATAGCCTATAGGAAGTAGGGGTTGTGTTTTGGTGGTGGGTTTCTCTGGGCATATATACCGGCCTGCGAGCCGGCAGTCTTTGTCTTGTTCCAGCTTAATAAAAGTACTCTGCTGAAATCACGCCACGTTCTGAGTACTTTTCAACCAGCATAGGCTGTAGGTAGCTCAGGTGGGTTGCTGATGCATAGAGAAGAAGAGAAGATGTTAGATTTATACTATGCCTTCCCCAACCCAAAGGAGTCTCAGAGTGGCTTACAAACTCCTTTCCCTTCCCCTCCCCACAACAGACACCCTGTGAGGTAGGTGGGGCTGAGAGAGCTCTCTCTCGAGAACCTCTCTTGAGAGAATAGCTCTGAGAGAACTTGTAACTGACCGAGGTCACACCAGCAGCTGCATGTGGAGGAGTGGTGAATTGAACCCAGTTCTCCCAGATTACAGTCCGCGCTCTTAACTACTGTACCAGATATAGTCTAGAAGGTATGGCTGAAGTTTCCTAAACAGGAGCTAACAGTTAAGAGATGGTGTTCTCAAAGTGGACAACCTCTCTGTATTTTTAAATAAGGTACTCATCAGAGCAAAGGAAAGCTGAGGGGAAGAGGGCAGCAGAACCAGCTGCTTGGCAGCCTTTGGATTTGGAGACAGAGAGAGCTGTGAATTGGCTGGAGGTGCAGCTCCCTAGGCAGGGGTCCCTTTCTCTGTTGTCTTCCGAGGCGGGACAATGGATTTACTGCTGCCTTGCAGGAACACCCGTTTGCTTCCACTCACCTGCTGCTTCTCCGTATCTGTAAATAAATAAAGCAAACATCACAAAGACATCATAAGTCTCCAGTTCTCTCTCATCCAGAGGGATCGAAGTCTGGAAGCATTGCCCCTGGACATTTTCTCTGCTCGGAGAAGTACGGACCAGGGAACATTATTCTCCATTCTTCAGCCCTGTTGACGGGCAAAGCTTTTCACAGCTGTTGAATCATGTTGGAATCCAAGTCCTATTGATCAATAAATCCTCTCTAAAAGTTTTTGTTGTTGTTATAAAACTTCCACCTCTCTTCAGTGACAATCCTATTGAGTACCCATCTGCGATAATCAAAGATTTAGTAAGGTAATGAAATCAGATGCAGGGTATGTGAAAAGGGACTGGAGAGAAATTGATAATGTGGCATGCTTTCCTTCACCCCTTCTGGAACATGCTTCATGAAAAACAAGCCCTAGGAAATTCCACTCGATCAATAAGATTGTCCAGGTGGCTTCAAGATTTCCTTTTACCGTTTAAAGCCACTAATCACTGACTGCCCAGATCATACACGTACAAGAAAAACACGCACCTGCACACGGGAGAAGACTTTTTCGGTCTCAAGGGAGAGGAGACATAAGAGGCCGAGTTTGTCAGAAAAGAAAAAGGATAGACTCAACTCAGCTGACAAAACTGTCATTTTAAGAGCGGGAAGGATGTGGGCCTGAAACGAACCTGAGCCAAAGGATCTAATGAGAATGTGAAAAAGGTGAATCAATGCAAATAGCCAGAATTTAAATGCAGGCATAGTTCCCTCTAAGCTGAGTTGGTGTGAGCTAGCTCACAGATTTTTAGCCTCCAGCTCACACATTTTTGTCTTTGCTCAGGAAGGGATGGTTCCAAAGCAAACTGATTTATGCAGC
Source organism: Gekko japonicus (assembly GCF_001447785.1). NCBI lineage: Eukaryota > Metazoa > Chordata > Lepidosauria > Squamata > Gekkonidae > Gekko > Gekko japonicus. The sequence continues at coordinate 24,130 of NW_015176562.1, read as the reverse complement.
AGCCAAATCGCTCGCTCATAACTTTAATGCCAGTAGCTCACAAAGTAGAATTTTTGCTCACAAGACTCCACAGCTTAGAGGGAACATTGAATGCAGGTAGCTTATATCTAATGAACATTAAAGTATTTAATTATATTCAAAAAAACACAAAGAGATTTAAATGTATACTCCTGTTTTAAAAGTAGTAAGTGAAGGACCACCTCCTCCCATTTTGTCCAGCCTGCCATTTAAGATTCTCTTCTCAAGCTGGGTTTCGAAGAGGTAGAGGAACTAGAGATCAAATTCCCACGTTTGCTGGATTATGGAGAAAGCAAGAGAGTACCAGAAAAACATCTACTTCTGCTTCATTGACTATGCTAAAGCCTTTGATTCTGTGGATCACAACAAACTACGGCAAGTCCTTAAAGAGATGGGAGTACCAGACCACCTCACATGTCTCTTGAGAAGCGACAGTTAGAACCGGATATGGAACAACTGATTGGTTTAGCATAGGAAAAGGACTACAATAAGGATGTATATTGTCACCCTGCTTATTTAATTTATATGCAGAGTGCATCATATGAAATGCCGGCCTGGATGAATCACAAGCGGGAATTAAGATTGCCGGGAAAAATATCAACAACCTCAGATATGCAGACCGTACCAGTGCTGAAAGTGAAGAGGACCTCGAGCCTCTTGCTGAGGGTGAAAGAGGAGAACACAAAAGTTGGCTTGAAACTCAACATAAAAAAAAACTAAGATCATGGCATCCAGCCCCATCACTCCTTGGCAAATAGAAGGGGAAGTCATGGACGCAGTGGCAGACTTCACGTTCCTGGGATCCAAGATCACTGCAGACAGTGACTGCAGCCATGGAATTAAAAGATGCCTGCTCCTCGGGAGGAAAGCGATGGCAAACCTAGACAGCATAATAAAAAGTAGAGACATCACCCTGCCAACAAAAGTCCGTATGGTCAAAGCAATGGTATTCCCAGTACTAATGTATGGCTGCGAGAGCTGGACCATAACAAAGGCCGAGTGCCAAAGAATAGATTCTTTTGAATGATGGTGCTGGAGAAGACTCTTGAGAGTCCCTTGGACTGCAAGGAGATCAAATCAGTCAATCCTAAAGGAAATCAAACCTGACTGTTCCCTGGAAGGCCAGGTACTGGTCCCTTTCATATGGGCTCTTTAAGACACTTTGGCTTCTGATGGCAAAAAGATTTTTTTAAGGTGTCACACACCTCAAAGATAAAAAGATGCCCTCCCCTAGTCAATGAAGTCTTAATCCAGGTTTCCCAAAACTTGTTTTGATCCGATGTTTTGTTGTACTTTATCCTTAAGTTGTGTGAAACCTTAATATCCCCCCTTCCCCTCCTAGCCTCTGTACTGCTGTTAGGAAGGAAATGATCCTGAGAGGAAAAGGCCTTTGTTTGAATTTTATATCATGATGTATAATTCTATATTTTGAATTATATATGCTTGATTTGAATTGTGAGCTGCTTTGGAAACAGTCTGGCTGAAAAGCAAGATATAAACACGATCAATAAAAATAAAAATTGAAATCTATAATTGACTTTCCCAAATTCTCCTTTCTTGCCAGAGGACAATTGGAGTGAGGCATGATGGAACCACAAGATTATAATAGAACAGAATTGACAGTATCATCCCTCATGGAAAAATAGCCAAACCAAGCCAGAGTTTGGGAAGAGAGATTGTTGGTGTACCTTTTATGCCTGGTATAGGACCCCAAATACATGTATCTTACTGTGTTTTGTGGCACATTCTAGGTACCATCCCATCTCTAGTTCCAGCTCCTGCCAACCTAGCAGTTCGAAAGCAAGAAATTGCAAGTAGATAAATAGGTACCACTTCGGTGGGAAGGTAACAGCATTTCATGCACCTTGGTGTTTAGTCATGCCAGCCACATGGCCACAGAAACGTCTTCGGACAGCGCTGGCTCTTCGGCTTTGAAACGGAGATGAGCACTGCAACCCTAGAGTCGGACTCGACTGGCTTTCGAGCAAGGGAACCTTTACATAGGTACCTTGGTGCTTAACAGGGTACTATTCAGTTAAAAATAATCTGGAAGATTCGGGGATAGTTGAATAGGTGCAATCTGATCAAGATTTGCCCTCTGCTGCTCAGCTGTGTCATTATGGCACTGAGGAAAACCCAGAATTGACATAGGGTAGCTCCATGAATGGCAAAGGAATAGCCAATATCACATTATGATGATCTAGCCCTGTTCCCTCACTCAGATGCAGGATTTTCCCTCCATTTTTTTCCCTTCCGTTTTTGACTGAGCAGCCCCTTTATCTATTTTCTTATCTGAAGATATGTGGCTCTCCCACCCGTTCACTTCATTGTATTTTGATGCTGGCTCAGCCTAGAAACTTGAGGAAAGAGACAATATGGCACATAAAAGGTTTTAAAATAAACAAGATCTTTTATTCACTGTAGAGGAGAAAAGGTCAGGTGAAATCAGGGGTAAAATGAGGTAAATCAATAATGAACTCTGAGATACAGTTCATATGTTTCAAGAAGTTGAGAGTTTCTTAAGCTTTTCACACAGTCTTAGAATCTTAAAGAGGAGAGGCTTTTGTTTCAGGGTTTCCTCAACAGTACACTTTCTTGAGTTTAACTGACTCATCAGGTTTCAGTGGGCAGTCTCTAAACACACCAGACCAGGGATCACTCCACTCCTTAGAGCTATTTCCCCCCCTTTATTTTTTTATTTTTTAAAAAACGAAATTACAGATATAACTAAAAAATACAAAATGTTCAAAAGATGGTTATGAACATGGTTTCCTGTTGTGAAAAACACAAAATGTTCTACATCTGACAATAGCACTACATATAAGATTAGAATTTCAACAGCCAATCCGCATGCAAAAGAACCTCCTTAGGAAACAGGAAACCTCCTCAGGAAACAATCCATATACAAAAGAACCTCCTCAGGAAACGGCCAATCCATATACAAAAGAACCTCCTCAGGAAAGCTCCTCTATTAGCACGTTCACAGCCTGGGGAACTCCTACAAGATAATGACTCAGCCCTACCCCACCTTCCTGAATAGATATAAATTACCTGCCTACGAATTTGCTTCTCACCTTGACACAGAGAGTACTCCATCTTTCTGTGTTATATCTCTGAGGCGAAATGTCAGGTCCTACAATGCCAAGACCATGGCCATACATCCTGGAAAATCTACAACAGCTAATGTTCATAAGATACATTGCCAATCTAAACCCCTCCATGGACACAGAAAACCCTTCACCAGCAACTGACATATTAATACTATTTCCAATTATACAATTGCCAGTTCCATTCTTTGTATCTCTCTTGAGCATAAAAGGTCTACCCTATATGTATCTCTGTTTTTCTGATAAGCTGTTAATTTCACTATAGGTAAAGGTTCCCTTGCTCGAAAGCCAGTCGAATCCGACTCTAGGGTTGCGGTGCTCATCTCCGTTTCAAAGCCGAAGAGCCAGCGTTGTCCGAAGACGTTTCCGTGGTCATGTGGCCGGCATGACTAAACACCAAGGCGCACGGAACGCTGTTACCTTCCCACCGAAGTGGTCCCTATTTATCTACTTGCAATTTCTTGCTTTCGAACTGCTAGGTTGGCAGGAGCTGGAACTAGAGACGGGAGCTCACTGTGTCATGCGGCACCCGGGTCTCGAACTGCTGAACTACTGACCTTCCACAGCCTGCAGTTCAGCGTCTTAACCACTTGAGCCACCGCAGCTCCTAATTTCACTATAGATCTCCCTTATTTTCAACAATCAGTCTTGTAGGTTAGGGATTTTTTGTTTGTTTGTTTTTCCATTGCCTGGCATAAACCAGCCTGGCAGCAGTGATCATACGTAAGGCAACCATTTGCTGATCTCTGGGGATATCAGGCAGGTAATTCAGCAGCAGAGTCTCTGGTTTATGGGGAGTTTGTTTTTCCAAACGAATCGATATAATTGTCACCATTTATTTCCAATAGCTGGAGGCAGGTGTGCATGCCTATCACGTGTGAAAGAAATATGCCTTATCTTCTTTACAGAACCAGCATATGCTGGTAACCAGTCTTATAGATCTTTGCCAACCTTAAAGGAGTTAAATGCCACCAGTAAATCATTTTCAACAGGTTTTCTCTAAAAGAGAGGCAGACTGTAAAGTTAGTACCATGAGTGAAGATAAATTTCCATGTTGCATCGTCTAAGCTGTTACCTACATTTTTTTTTGACCCCCACTGTGAAAGTTCTGATCAGGTTTGAGCGTCATTTTCAATAAACAAGAACACATTCTGGAAATAAAACTTCTACCATCTGCGAAAAGCACTTCCTCAAACTCTGTTGTAGGACTTAAAATAGCATTTTTTTTGGTATCAGTTCACAAAGGTAGCCTCTGATTTGGAAATATTCAAATACTGAAATTCTAGGCTCTAAAATATCTTTGATATCACTATACAGGATTACTAGTTTCTGTAATCACTAAATCCTGAAAATCCCCACCTTCTCAAAGGGAGAAATTCCGGGCTCATCAATCATGTCACTAATTAGAGATGCTAGGGGAGAGAATCTTGGCAACAATTTATTTTTAACTTGATCCTATACTTTAAGTATTACATTTATGGTGGTGTTAGAATTATTATAGTATTTCTTCCTATTTTCTTTCCTCACCCAAGGTCAGTTTTTCAAAGGTACCTTTACAAAGATTGTTCTATACAGGCTGGTATATTTTCAGCAGTGTTTGATTGCCAGTCTTTCAACTGGTTTACTTTGGCTGCTTGGTAGCGTAGTTTAAGATTAAGGGTATTTCCAAGCAACCATTCAAATTTTTATCATATATGTTGCTGCATTGTACCCTAGGTTTCTTTTTATCCCAGTTGAAAACATTTAATAATAGCTGCCACTCTTTTTAAAATCTTTTCTAAAATTTCAGATGGGAGATTACCAAATCTCTCCCCTTATATAAAGCTGTAGCGGGGTCCAGTGTTCCAATGCACACCAACAGTGTTTGGGCACAAGAACTGTCAGTCAGAAGATGCTGGCTGGGTTGGCTGGCTGCTTTGTGTAGTCCTGCCCACGTCAGCCCCGGCCAGCATGTTTGGTTCAGTCTGTTCTCGGCCTCTGACTGGAGAGGACCATCTGCAGACTGAGCACAGGGATGGGGTTTCTACAGCTGGGCTTCTTCAGCACACTCTTCTCTGATTGGGCCAGTGTTTCAAGGTCATTTGCATATGGAAGCTGATTGGACTTCACTCCATTACGCACCTCAAACTCCCCCCCACCCCCGCAAGACAGTTGGAATTGTCAGTTGCATATGGGACCTGCTGTATTCTGAGGTAAAATATGTCATTACTCACAACACATTACTTCCCCTTCAAAAGAAACTAACCCAATAACACAATCATGCCACACCACAAAAAAGACAGATCACACCACAAGCAGAATACCACAAGGCAAAAAATGATAGGAAAAGGTGCCAGCAGTCACCCCATTACTGCCACAGATATGTACCTGAGAGCACTTCAGAGGATGGTGTGCATGTCCTGGGTTCATGTTTTAAAAGCTGCCTGGGGGATTGTGGACCATTCACACACTTTCAGCCTTAACATACCTCATAGGGTAGTTGTGCGGATCATACGGGGGAGAGGAGAATGATGTCAGCTGCTTTGGTTCCCACTGCAGGGAAAGACTGCCCTTTCCCTAGGCAGAGGCTGTGTGTGTGTGGGGGGGGGGATGTAAACCTGAAGACAGACAGGCAGATAAAGGTAGGCTGATGGTTGCCTGGAAAGGACATAGGGTTGCCAACTCCAGGTTGGAAACTTCCAGGATATTTTAGGGATGAAGCCTGCTGAGGGTAGGGTCTGAGGAGGAGGAAGAGGGGGACCTCAGACAGATACAATGCCATAGACCCCACCCTCCAAACCAGCTGATGCCAATCTCCAGGTGACAGCTGGAGAGCTCTTAAAGCTCTGGTGCTAATTCAAAGTGCTGGGGATGTGTTCAAGGCTTCCTCTAAGCTGTGGAATCCTGTGAGCAAAAATTCTACTTGGTGAGCTCCTGGCACTAAAGTTGTGAGCAAGCGATTTGACTGCTGCATGAATTAGTTTGCTCTGGAGCCCTCCTTCCTG